>NC_061114.1:87793168-87824711 GCF_002878395.1 Capsicum annuum | reverse complement strand
AAGGAATGTTTTGATTAGTCTGATTGCTGGTGATCAGTCCTATCTAGTGGGTGATCTCTACGTAATATTTGAGAAACTAAATCAAAGATCAGTCCTATCTTGTGGGTGATCTCTGAATCTGATGATACTAATACTAAAGATGATTTGACATAGTCTGAGATCAGTCCTACCTAGTGGGTAATCTCTAAATCTCATTATGCTGATACTGATTGACCATAGTTAAGATCAGTCCTATCTAATGGGTGATCCCGCAGTCTATTTATAATGATAAGGATTGACTGTATCTGACAGTCCTGAATCTGTACTACTGAGCTGAATTGACTATATCTGACAGTTCTAATTCTGTAACTAAACTGTGGGATGTATTAATCTAACCGACATGCCACTTTCTAGCTAGTCAGGGGTCCAACCGGTAACCCCAATTAGAAGGCTGTCAGTACCGCACCACTGGTAAAGACAACTATTATAGAGTCAGTCCTAATCTAGCGGGAGACTCCTGGGATTAGTCCTATACACTTAATTGTGCTAATGGGTAATCCCTAAGTATGTCAGTCCTATATAATGGGTGACATCTCTTACCAACACTGGCTATGTAGTTTTGGAACATAGGGATTACTTTTATAGATCTCAGTCCTATGTAGCGGGTGAGTCCCCATCCCTAGGCTCACTCGGTGCTGAATCCTACTCGCATCTGAAAGACACTGAACTGATTAATTGAACCAAACTAATTATCTGAACTAAATTAATTAGCTAAACTGATACTAGTGGTATTAGTTAGAAAATCTAAACTGAGTTTACTGAGTTCCGTTGACTGACAGAAGGTATTGATGTCTGAGGACAGATTGAGAGTACTTAGTTACTGGATTTTACTTGGAATACTGAAATAAATGAGGTTACTGAACTACTGAGATTTTTTGAGATTTCCTAATCACATGGTTAACTGAGTTCAATGAATCATGGCTTGACTGACAGTATCGTAAAACATGACATGGCTCTAGGCACTCAACTAAATTGTTGGGTACAAGTATCCCTAAGACTAGATAGAAGGAAATTGACACACATGACACTTCTTGATCAAAGGAATAAAATCCATAGTTTATAATACCATAAATAGGGGATTTCATACTACACATGGTCCTAAACATCTTATACATGGAAAGGAATGCATATAACATGTAAATACTAGCATAACTTCAATGTTATGGGAATTCCACATCACAACAGTCAATACACAACAATAGCATGGAATTCATGTTAAATCATAAGGGATATAGCATGGACTTATCACGTAAGAACTATTGAGTCATGAAAACATGATTTTTATCATTCTAGACATTTTATCGAACACCTTACATGCACAACTATGGACATAGGTATACTTATCAATTTAAAAATCTAAGCCACCCAAAGTTATGGATTTCATTTAACATGCTCACATACTTCATGAAAATACATTAAGGTACTACCTTGTAACCCAAATAACAACCTTCAACATGGACATTGTCATACCACAACAAGAAAATAACAATTTATTATTTAAAATTTGATTCTTGAGCTTCATGGATTAAAGGGATCCATGGATGAACATGAGAATGAGTAACTTCAAGGAACATTGTTACCTTGAACAAAAAATACCAATGATTCTGAGACTAATTACTCAATATGCATCAGCAAAAATAGGAGAACATAACTGAGTCTAGAATGTGATACATGAACTAAAGTGAATATGTATACATTGCGTGCAACTGAGGTTGAATATTAAGGGTCAACTTATGTGTATCCTCTACTCCATACTGGATTCATTACATAAAGAGAGAATGGAATACTTATGTTATGAAAGTTTGAGGAATCATAGCGTATCTCCCTCTTGGGACACTAGGTCCCTCACAGAATACTAACTTGGCTGAGCTACTAAGGAAAGCTGAGGCAATGCATAAGGCACCTGAGAGTTGAAGCACAACTGATTATATGAGATCGAAAACTGAGGCATGACACATGAACTGAGCTGATGACTAAATTGGAGCATATATTATAACTAAGATTATAACTGAGATAGAAACTGAGTTATGATAGTCGCATAATGAAAGTTGTCATAAGTCAAGGATCTAAATGTACACTCACACTCTGAACTTTTCCTAATTTCGAAGTACAACCTCTTGCTAGTCATTTATTTGTATATTAGCATGATATTTAAGCCAATCTTCATAACTACACCCTTATGCAAAATAGGCATGCAACAATCTTCTCTTAACATATATCATTTACTCTCTCACTTATATAAGTAACTGCTTGTCACTATACTATTCTCACAAAGAGAGATCACTAAAGGGGTTGAATCAAGGGGACCTAAAATATGAATGGACACTATCTAAACTTGACACGTGACTGAGGCCAGACGAATAGTATATCAATAATATGGATATACCCAAAATGTTTGAATTGAGGATATAAATGACATATCCTAAATTAAATAATTAAGAAGAGTGTAACATGAGTCACGGCAGGTGAGAAATCTGTAAAACGTTAGATGTGTTCATGAGTCAAGAGCTGCATG
Organism: Capsicum annuum; assembly: GCF_002878395.1. Lineage (NCBI taxonomy): Eukaryota > Viridiplantae > Streptophyta > Magnoliopsida > Solanales > Solanaceae > Capsicum > Capsicum annuum. Next base: position 87,822,157 of record NC_061114.1, on the reverse strand, counting down.
ACTTGAGCTGGGAGCTTTCTGCATTCGTGGGACATGATTTGTATTACTGAGAGGAATAGAATTGAACCTCTTATGCTGGGAAATGGAATAGTATATGAATATACGAAAACCATGAATATAAGTTCTGTTCATGGAACTGAGACATAAATCATGCATAGGTATCATGCTGACTGGAGTACGAAACTTTACACTGAGATAAGCATGGGTCGGGAATTATCATCCCTAACTGGTTTTTTATACATACTGGCACTGCGACTATAATCTAAGAGCCTAACTTGGGTATTTGATCAACCATCTCCCCCTTAGCTTTTAGTCATCATCATAAGTCTGTGAACACTAAACTAATCTTTGAACTGAATTACAAATATCATCACGCAGTTACACTCTGATCAACACATGCTCACCTTATTAAACAGATTATCTACCTTTATTTTCTCACATACTAGTAATATCACATTCATACCTTCATGCTTAATTTCAAGTCAATAAACTTAAATTTCTAACTCACACTTTTTAAGCCGACTGATTCATTCTGGCACAACCATCCCTATGAATACATAATCAGATCAATCTGGATAACATTATCTCAACTCAACTACTACTAAACCTTTGGGTTCATGCTTCTAACACTGTTCATATATTATCATAGGATTTTGAGAAGAGATTTGGTAGAATATCTAAATATGGGTTTGAGAAAGAGTTCTCATGATCATGAATGAGATCCGTTCAACTTTGGAACATAACAAAACTGAGGGATACTATCTGAGCATATGGTAAATTCCATAAATATTTGAAGGGACTATTTGAGAAAGCCCTATCTGTAGGACTTTAGTTTCACTAGTTCTGTTACCTTGAAAGTAAGGCTGTGGAGAATGATGATAATCTATATGATTTTCTTAGGAAACCTTTATATAGTATGATCTAAAACATGAAAGAAGGGAAGCTATTCCTAAAACATATCATAGCCTCCTACACATAAGCGTGGTGCACTATACATGCATGTGCAAGACTCTACTAGATGCGGCTTTTTAGACTTTCTAGGATATTATTGAACCTTAGGCTCTAATACCAAGTTTTTAACGCCCTAATTTTCTGAAACAAAATGCTACAGGGTGCTCATGACCCCGAAGGACTACAAGTTAACCCATGACTGATATCTGTACCTGTACTACATAAAAGACTATAAAATGCGTAAACATAAACAGAATGGCCATAAGGTTCAATACTAATACATGATTAAAAATATGGTATACAATAACAAAATAAATCTAAAATAATTATCTGACATGCTACAGTAGAAAAGCCTCTAAACTGTCTAAATAAGGAGTTGATGGGAGATGTTCCCAACAAACTCCATCAACTAAAATAAACTAAAAAACTAAAATAGTAACATAATCAAATAATATCATCATTGAATGATGAGGACTCACAGCTAACTCTATCTGCTGTAACCTGGAATGCTACTGACACTTGGGATCTCAAGCTTCTAAACCTATGGTATAAGAAACTATACAGAAAATGCGTCAGTACTTTGAATGTATTGGTATGTAAATGAGGTATTCTGAATGTAATAGGGTGCATATGACTAAACAATAGTAATTGACTGACTACCATGAATGAGAGAATACATGCATGCATATGTAATTTTAACTGACATCATGATAGGGTAGAATATCAAGTTTTGACTACTAATTTTAGCGATATTGACATTTGGGTCACTAATGAGTGAGAAAGACTGATACTATATTACTGTATACTGAGGGACTGATACTATGCTACTGATACACATATAATTATGTCTAACAGTTCTGATTATAAAGAACAGGTCTAGTTGACTGTATCTGACAGTCCTGAAGCTGAATTCTGATAACATGAGTTTTGATAACTGACATAACTAATAACATGAGTGATTGTAGCTGACAGTCCTGAATCTAAAGGAACTAGTTGAGTTTCGTACTATTTCTAAGTAACTAATTCTAAGATCAGTTCTATCTAGCAGGTGATTTCTAAATCTGATAATACTGATAATAAAGATGATTTGGCTTAGTCTAAGATCAGTCCTACCTAGAGGGTGATCTCAGAATCTGATTATGCTGATACTAATTGACCATAGTTAAAATCAGTCCTATCTAATGGGAGATCCCAAAGTCTATTTATTATGATAATGATTGACTGTATCTAACAGCCTAGATTCTGTACCTTAAACTGTGGGATGTATTCATCTAATCGATATGCCCCTCTCTAGCAATTCTGGGGTTCAACTTGTAACCCCAGTTAGAAAGCTGTCAATACCGCACCAATGGTACAGACAACTGATGTACAGTCAGTCCTAATCTAGCCCTGTGACTCCTGCGATCAGTCCTATATATTTAAATGTCCTAATGGGTGATCCTTGAGTATGTCAGTCCTATCTAACAGGTGACATCTTTTACCTATGCTGGCTACGTAGTTCTGGAACTTAGGGATTTCTTTTATGGATCTCAGTCCTATCTAGCGGGTGAGTCCCCATCCCTAGGCTCACTCGGTGATGAATCCTCCTCCTATCTGAAAGACACTGAATTGATTAATTAAGTTGAACTAATTTACTGAACTAAATAGATTAAATAAATTAAACTAATTAGCTGAACCGATACTAGTGGTATTATTTAGCAAAGTTAAACTGAGTTTACTGAGTTTCATTGATTGACGAAAGGTACGGATGTCTGGGGACTAACTTAGAGTACTGTAGTTACTGAGATTTTACTTGGAATACTGAAATCACTGAGATTACTTAACTACTCAGATTTTTGAGGTTTCTTAAGTCACATGGTTTACTGAGTTCTATGAATCGTGGCTTGATTGAGAGTATCGTGAAACATGATATAGCTGTAGGCACACAACTAAATTGCCGGGTACAAGTACCCCCAGGACTCGATAGAAGAAAACTTAGACACATCACACTTCTTGATCATAGGAATAAAATCCATAATTCATAATACTATAAATAGGGGATTTCATAATACACATGGTCCTCAAAATCTTATACATAGAAGGGAAAGTATATAACATATAAATACTTGCATAAGTTCAAGGTCATGGGCATTCCACATTACAACAATTAATACACAACAATAGCGTGGAATTCATGTTGAATCATAAGGGATATACCATGGACTTGTCATGTAAGCACTATTGAGTCATGAAAACATGGTTTTTATCATTCTAGATATTTTATCGAATACCTTAAATGCACAACTTTGGGCATAGGTGTACTTATCAATTTAACTATCTAAGTCACCCAAAGTTATGGATTTCATCTTATATGCTCACACACTTCATAAAAATACATTAATATACTACCTTGAAACCCAAATAACAACCATCAAATTGGACATAACCATACTATGAGAAAAAAATAACAGTTTATTATTGAAAACTTGATTGTTGAGCTCTATGTATGAAATGGATCCATGGATGAACACTACGTATGCCTTAAAGCTTTATCTTGAAAGAGATCTAATGTTTCTTGAAGGTCCTTGAAGAAATCCTTAGGCTTCTTATTGATTTTTATTGACTAGGGTTTAAACCCTTTGTGAGAGAATATTGTTGTTCTTGAGGAGAATTAGAAACTAATGGGATAATAAACTTATCAAGGCTTTAATACCATGTTCAGAGTGAGGGAAAAAGACTAAAATACCTCTATGAAATCACCTCCTAATTGCTTATATTATCAGCTGACGACCAAGGTGGATATGCCATTATATCTGTGATAGCTCATCAGACCAGGTCGTCACCTGGGAGCTTAAATTTTAAGGTTTCTGTCTAATCCTGATGACATGGGCTGATAAGCCGTCAGACTTGTGATAAGTCATCAGCTCATGTCGTCACTTATTTTCTAGGCGGACATTACGGAGTAAAATGGGTATAACTCTTTTCTCCGACATCAGATTTGGGAGAAATTGGTATCAATAGAAAGATAATTCAATTATCTATCTATTGGTAGGTCATGAGCTCAATATTTAATTGTATATCAAGAAATATTCTTATTTGAATTTGACTATAGCAATATCCTTCCCAAGAATTCAATCGATAAGAAATGTTTTGATTCGTCTGATAGCTGGGAGTTATCTGAAGACTTAATATACATATAACTTGCTCATAAAACTATAAAATAACCATGATGTACTATGCATGATCTTGAAGCATGTTACTAGTATTGATTTGGATTTGTTGGGGTATTATAATATCTCCCCATTGGGAGCATTCATCCTCAAATCAGAATGACTGAGATGGAAAAAAAGATCAAATGAAGTACATACAAGACATACACTACTGAAACATGGTTTCGGGATTGACATGACTAATAAGATAAATACATCATACTGAATATGTATATCTTATACATGGCTAACTGATTCATGAATGCATGACAGAGTGTTCGGATGAACTGAGTTTCTCATAATAAGAATTCATAACTGATGCCTAATTTTATGACTGACATGATACGTGAATGCATAATTGAAAGTACTGGTAAGCTGATCATGCATATCTGATGCATGAATACATAACCGAACAGACTCATGAACATGCGATTGAACATATAATGGAAAAGATACCAAGTTTAAGCTGAAAACTGAGCATGGAACTGGATACCAAGTTTATTAATGAAATATGAACTTAAGAATGAATAACTTAAAGGAAGAATATTACCTTGAACTAAAAATACCAATGAGTCTAAGACTAATTACTCAATATGCATGAGCAGAAACACGAGAACATAACTGAGTTTGGAAAGTGATACATGAACTAAACTAAGTCTGTAATACATGGAGTGCAGTGAGGTTGAAGCTTAAGGGTAAACTTATGAGTATCCCCTACAACATACTGGATTCATTACATAAAGAGAGAATGGAATGCTTATGTTATGAAATTTCGGGGAGTCACAGTGTATCTCCCCTTTAGGACACTAGGTCCCTCACAGAATACTGACTTGGCTGAGATACTGAGGGAAGCTGAGGTGATGCGCAAGGCACCTGGGAACTGAATCGCGACTGATTATATGAGATCTGAAACTGAGGCATGACACATGAACTGAGCTGATTACTGTATTAAAGCATACATTATAACTAATATTGTAACTATTATGGCAACTAATTTATGATAGTCGCATAATGAAGGTTGTCACAAGTCAAGGATCTAAATGTACACTCACACTCTGAACTTTTCCTGATTTCTAAGTACAACCTCTTGCTAGTCATTTATTTGCATATTAACATGATATTTAAGCCCATCTCCATAACAACACCCTCATGTAAAATAGGCATGCAACAATCTTCTCTTAACATGTATCATTTACTCTCTCACTTATCTAAGCACACTATACTATTCTCATAAAAAGAGCTCACTGAAGGGGTTGAATCAAGGGGACCATAAATATGAATGGACACTAGATGAATATGACACATGACTCAGGCCTGAAGAATAGGATATCAATAATATGTATGTACCCAAAAGGTCTTAACTGAGGATATACATGACATATCTTGGATTAACTGATCAATAGGAGTGTAACATGAGTCATGGAAGCTGAGCAATCTGTAAAGCATGACATGTGCACATGAGTCATAAGCTGCATGACCAGAGCTAGGAGCTCTTTGCATTCATGAGACATGATTTGTATTATTGAGAGAAATAGAACCTAACCCCTTATGCTGGGACATAAAATCATACATGATTCTATGGAAAGCGTGAATATAAGTTGTGTTCATGGAACTGAGACATGAAGCATGCATAGGCATCATGCTGACTGGAGTGCGAAACTTTACACTGAGATAAGGATTGGTCGGGAATCATCTTCCCTAACTGCTTTTCTATACATACTGGCACTACTAATGAAATATGAGAGACTGACTTGGGTACTTGATCTACCATCTCCCCCTTATTTTTAAGCCATCATCATAAGTCTGTGAACACTAAACTAATCTTTGAACTGAACTACAATCATCATCACATACTTACACTCTGGTCGACACATGATCGCCTTACTAAACCATCATCTGCCTCTGTTTTCTCATATACTACTAATATTATATTCACACCTTTATGCTTAATTCCAAGTCAATAAACTTAAATTTCTAACTCACACTGGTCAAGCCTACTGATTAATTCTGGCAGAACTATCCCCATGAATATATAATCTGATCACTCAGGATAACATTATCCCAACTCCATTAAAGCTAAACCCCTAGTTTCGTGCTTCTAACTCTAGTCATATGCTATCATAGAATTCTGAGAAGAAATCTAGTGGAATATCTAAATCTAGGTTCGAGAATAAGTTCTCATGATCATGAATGATATCCATACAATTTTGGAACATAACGGTTCTAAGGGATACTATCTGAGTATGTGGAAAATCCCATAACTATTTGTAGGGATTGTCTGAGAAAGCCCTATCTGTAGAAGTTGAGCTACACTAATTCTATTACCTTGAAAGTAAGGTGGAGTTGACATGAGTGGAGCATGATGAGAATATACGTGAGTGTCTAAGGAAACCTTTATATATCATGATCTAAAAATAAATTAAGGGAAAATATTCCTAAAACACCTCATAGCCTCCTGCACATAGGTCTGGTGCACAACACACGCATGTACAAGCCTCTATTAGATGCAGCTTTTCAAACTTCCTAGGATACTATTGATCCTTATACACTGATACCAAGTTTGTAATGCCTCAATTTTTTTAACCAAAATGCTACACGGTGCTCATGACCCCGAAGGATCACAAGCTAACCCATGACTGATATCTGTACCTGTATACTGCATAAAAGACTGTAAAAAGTGGAAACATGAATTGAAAAGCCATAAGGTTAAATGCTAATACATGACTAAAAATATGGTATACAAAGTGAATTTAGGTATATTGATACTTCTTTTAGCATGTACCATATGGAATTAGTCGAGGTGTGTTCAAGTTGGCTCGAGATTTATAACAAGAAGAAAAGAGTCCTTGTTTTTGGTTCTTTGCTTTTGAATGTTTATAGTTTTTTTGAATCTAAAACACATTGATTTGTATCTCTAATACCATGATGAGTTCTAGAGAGAATATTTGAAATTGGAAAATTTTCATCCAACTGAAAAACTAAAACTACAAATGTAGAAATGAGCTATATATACAAGAATCTATAACTAGTTTCTTACATGGTAGCTTAGTTGTCCTTTCAGTTGCACTAACTAAGGTATCAACTAACTAATAAACTAACTACCAATTATGTGTCAAATGCATTGATTAAATCTTCTAACTACTACTGCATCTAACAATTGCTATCTCTAATAAAATTTTTATGTGCAAACATTTTATTTTTTTAACAATTTGAAGAGTTAATTAGGATAGTTTGGTAGGATGTATTAGAGACATAATATGTATTTTTAATATAATATTCAACGTATTTATATATTTTTTAGTTATAAATATATTGAAAACACTACAAAATAAGTTTAGTAATTAACTGTAGAAGGGCAGATAGGCGAATGCGATGTCTAACTTTTGCCCTGTGCACACTGGAAGAGTAGTTGTTATGGGTCCCTTGTGATTATAATTCCATATTTAATAAATACATGAATAATCATGAATAAAGATAAAGCTGTCCTTGAATACACTAAACCAAATAATAGCTAAGAAACTAATCCTCTATGCACTTTAGGTGTTTTTCTTTTTCTATATGTTCTTTGAATTTGTCTTATCTAATTGCATTAAAAAGTTAGTTGTTTAGCTGTAATTTATGTCCACTCTTCTATATAATTTTTTTAATTTCTAAATCAAAAGACAAGCAAGGAAAAAGAAGAAACAATGCAACAGATAAGTAACTTATCGTTACCTCACTTTACATTTAAAGTTATTTTCTTTATTATAGGATTTAAATATTTACTTCATATTTTAGTTTAGCATGAATCATAATTTTGGTGATTTCATTGTATTATGTAGGATTTTAATGGATAGTGCAGATAAAAGTGGAATGAATTATTTAATATGGTCTGATGAGTTCAAGAGTGGAGAGAAATATTTTCTTGAAAAGGCATTTGAATGAACTACTCAAGGAAATAAGATATAATGTCCTTTTAGAGACTATAAGAATCAATATTTGCATTATATAGGTGTGGGGGAGGATCACTTGCTTTATAGAGGGTTTCTTCCTAGTTACAACAAATGGACTTTTCATGGATAAAGACCTTCCTCGATAAAGATGCATCATCCAATAAATGATGAAAATGGTTCTAATATATGTTATGATATTGATGGACTACTTCACAATTCATTTAGAAATGTAGATACTGAATTGAGGAATGGACTACTTCATGATACGTTTAGAAATGTAGATGCTGAATCAAGATATACTTGTAAGCGCTATTGGATAGTCATACTTTTCTTTTGTCTAATATCATATCAGTTTCCTATATCTCCCGTGAAGAAAAGAAAAATAGGGTAAATTAATAATTAGATGACTCTATTTTTTTATATTAGTATCGATTCAAGGTAATGAATTCTGGTTTCTCTTAACTAGGGTATTGAATTGATCATCACGGTTCTCCAGGTTGTGAAAATTCAAATTGTCAAGGTAAAACAATTCATGTACTGGTTTTATCATGTTATAGCTGTACAATTTTTTGTGATGTTTTGGGTCTAGGAAATAGTACAGTTTTAGTAACTACTTGGGATTCTGTTTAGCAATAGTGGCAATTATTGGTTTCGTACTTGCAAAGTTATCCGTTTTACAGGAATAGATGAATCTTAAAAGTGATTGGGTTCCTTTAGGTATGCGTTGATATTGGTTGTAAAGAAGAAAGGCAATACCCAAAAAATAAATGTGCATTGTCTACATCCTCTTGGACAAGGTAAGGATAGTAAATTATTTTTGTCCTATATAGATGTCATACTTGATTTGTTACAAGAAGCCATCCACTTGTCAGAGACCAATCTTGATTTTGGTATTGTCAACATACAATTGAAGAGAATTATATTTCTAAGACAACCTTCTGATTTTAGTGCAACATTATTAATTTTGTGTGATGTATTTAGGACTGCCAATGCTAAAGATGCAATGATAAACTTGATGAAAAAGTTAGTAAATCCATTCTAGAAAGACCTGTTAGAATTTATGAATGATACATTTGTGCACACTCATTGTCAAGAAGAACATAAATGTGATATGGAGAGAAATTATGTAACAAATGCTTTGAGACACCAATTTTATGTTAAACTCCGTAAGTATGAATTTTGGCTTGACTCAATATCATTACTTAGGCAAATTATATCTAGTGATAGGATTATGGAGGATCATAAGTAGGAAATAGTAGTTCAAAAATGACACAATCTCTTTACTAATATAGAGAATGACAAGTTCTTGAGTCTTCCAAGCTATAACAAATATTTTTTATAGGGTGGTTTCTTTGTAATAACAATTCCACTAATTGAGCTAAAATAAGGTGAAGTTTCAATAAACAAAGGAATATGTGTATATCTTGTAGAATTTTAAGACATATTTGATTACAACAATAATGTTACATAATGTAATGGACGGTTCACGGTGCTTTGTGATGCTTCAAGAGTAAAATTAGAATGTATTCTCATATAGAATAATTTTGTGATAAGTTATGATCAATAAATCTAAATAAGCACATGCAAAACTAATCCTCTCACAATTTGATGTGCATGTGCTTTAAAGACTTAAATTTGCTATTTATCAAATGAAACCAACAAAATTTATATAGACCAGAAGATTCTATTGTTTATTTTTTAGTAGAAAGATTTGATTCTTTAATTTACGTTACTGGACAAAATTACTCCATAACTGTGTACAATTTTATATTTTGGTACATTTAAGGAAATATCAATGTTACATAAGATTCATCAAGAAGGAATTCCATGGACTATTTGCCAGTACAGCTCATTCAAAGATTTTTTTTACCTATGATGTGCACACATTTGAGGATAAATGTATCAAATTAGTATGAGAAACTTAGAAAAATTGTTGTCTTGAGTTCATGCCATCCCTTTATTCGTAGAACACCTTGAGGATACCTAATATAAAAATGAGAAATTGTGTGAATATTTAAATAAGGTTCTACTGAGTAAAGAAAGAAATATGACTCTTAGTAATTATGTCTTTTCATATTAAGGATAACTTGCAAAACTCTGAAAACTTTGCAGACCTAAAGCAGTTGTGGTGAGTTTTAGTTTTCTTTAGGTGATCTTTGGTTTCCTTTTTTGGGTTTTCTTGGGTCATTACATTCATCTGCTTGGTTTTTATGTGTTCTTGAAAAGATTTTCTGGTTTAACATTTTCTTAAAATCGACAAATTGATTATGATTATTCTTTTTGTCCATTAATGTTTTAGATTAGTTCAATGTAAACAATGTAGGAATTATAATTGGAATAAAATTTTATCCAAATATCTTACAGGTTGTTATTGCTAGTTCATTTATGTGCCCTCATCAGATGCTCTTTATATCCATGGAAATAGTGCTATCACTTCTCCATCTTTGTTTCTGTTTGAGATAAGAACTATGTCATTTTCTGTTATTTGTTCTACATATGTAAGAACTGTGACGTAGTAGTAAGATAATAGATTTTGATCAATTTCTTGTGCATTTAATGTGTTCTTTCATCAACAGGTATTGTAAATAAAAGAATCTAGTGTTGTTCAAATTCTATTCACTTATTACCTCGCCCAGTGTAGCTTGTTGTATGTTATATGTCTAGCTTTACACATTTTGTTTCTGACAATAAATGTTTTCTATTAGTCTTGTTTGCATTTGATATTAGTACAGTAGACATCCTTTAAGTTTTTCTTTGTTATTTTATCTATCTTGAAATTATATTTTCGCTCTTGATCTTACAGAGACTTAAAGAATCATGAATCAACAAGGGTGTTTGATAAATCATCAGAAATCTAAAAACTTTTGTTCAGCTGGATCACTAGCAGCACCAGTAGAGTAGCAAGTATGATAAAAATTGCCAAACTCCACCATTCACGCATTGCAATCCACAGTTGAACGAGTGCAGTAAGATCAGTCTCAACTTTCTAATTTACAAGAAAATGAACAATCTGAAAAAGGCAAGAAAATATATATATATAAATTAGTTCATACTATTTCAAAAATTGTATGTATTTTAGTAATTTTATTGTTGATATTATTATAGGCCCTTCAACTAATAAAAGAAAAAAAGGTGCTACACAAATGCAAGCAACACATGGACGGACTGACTATCAACTGATTGTGCTAAATGAGTTGGACAAGCGTATTACTCCAATTAAAGTAGTGGTCACTGAATTTTCTAGCTTTCTTTGTACATTGTCAAGGAATGGGACATTTTATCTAGCTAATCTCAATTGGACAAAGATAAAGACACACAATGATATGTGGAGCTATATTCAGGTTCTAAGTTCTTAATTTTTTTAATTCTTATTGAATGCTTTCCACAGTTTTTACACTAACCTAATTCAACCAAATTATAGGAGAAATATGACATTTCCAACAATGGGAATGATTGGGCTATGAGATCAACTGATGCTGCGTTTAGAGGTTATAAGTCCAGACTCAAGAAAAATCACTGTTATGCCTAGCCAATCATGAAATTTGAAAGGAAAAATGGCCTAACACTATTTCAGAACCTGTATTTGAGGATCTTTTTATGTATTGGAATTCTGAAGTATCTGAGGTACGATATCAATATGGACGACTGTTACATTATTATTAGCAAACATTTATTGTTGAATTCATCAAAATTATCTTCCTTTTTACGTTGTTCTTTCTTTTGTTATAAGTACTCAAATTCTATGTATTTAAACCTTCACTACCTTGAGCTATTTATTAAAACTTATTTATAAATATTGACTTATAGGATACATCCAATACAAACAACGAAAATAAGAAAAAGTTTTAAGTATCTGCACACTATGGTCAAAGCAAGTTTTGCTCTAATCTGTGAGGTTTGGTATTTTCTCATATTGTTACTATGAGCTTTTTGACTTTACTTAATAATATTTTAATCCTAACTTGCATGTAACTAATAAAAAAAGAAGAAAATTCTGGTGCTTTGTGAAATAAGGAATTCTTTGGGGTTACTATAAGAACGAAACCTGATTGAGTATATAGGGACAAATTTAAAGAGATTACAAACAAAATAGTATGAAATTTTATATTTCAAAATTGATTAATATCATCATTTCCGCAAATATTGAATCAACAAATATACTTACTCTTGAATCTGATGTGTAGGTTGAAACAGAGAGTAAGGACTCAAGAAACTGAAGATGGTACTCAATAAAATGATGCATTCTCAAAACTTATAGGGCTTGATCATTCTAGTCAGGTACAACTATTTAGAAGCGGGGTTAACAAGTCACTTTTAGAATAAAAAACAAGTGATTCTTGATCCTTTTCAAATATTGCTGATAAACTGGTGGAAAAGAGATTGGATAAGCTAGAAGAGATAATGCAACAAATAATACAGGTAAAATTCAATTCTTAATGAGATGTAATTGAGCAAGATGTTGCAATGAACATTATTGCACAACTTCATCGTCTAAATCCAGGATTAACACTTGATCCTAATATGATAGGATTCAATGTTTACTAATTGGGAGAAGCAGTTTCTAATCAACCGATAAATCATCCATCTGTTGGTAGTAGCAATCAAGGTTATTCTCCATTTCTTGATCTGCTTGTTGTAATAATATGCTCGTAGAACTCCTATTGTTTTTGGTTTGTGCCTGCTACTGATTTTTTGGTTAAAGTTTTGTATTAGTTTAGAATTAGTAGATTGGTATTGTGGCCAGGTATTAGTAGTTTTGTATTGTGGCATGGTATAGTGACTTTTTGCATATATATAGCTGACTATACAAAGAACTTGTAGCTGGTACAACTTTCAGTTGTTATGGTGTCGTAGTTGTTGCAAAGTTATGTTGTAATTGTACTAGTGTCATTGCTTTGATTGTTGTTTGAATCTGCATTTGTGTAAGTAGTTACAAGGTACAATTAAATAAATATAACACTATATATCACAGTTACAAGGTGTAAGGATGACACAATATGGTTGTCTATAAGTACCACAAAATAAAGGAAGAATGTAAGTACTGTAATGTGATAGGCCTGTAATTTATTTTCTTGCTTAAACATTACAACTTTCAATGACTACAATAGTTCTCATGGTTTTCAACTTTATAACAACTTTGGCTTTTGTCTCTTTGCCTCCTTCTACATCTTGTTGGGGATCAGACTCATAACTCACAATCTCTTTGAGAATTCTTCTTCCGTATTTTTTGGTCTACTACTTGCCAATTATCTTCTCCGACTGCAAAAGAATATTGTAGTGTTCAGATGATTGCATCACATAAGAAGATCTAAGGCTGTCCTATCAAAGCGATCATGTAAAATATAGTAGTCGTAGCTCTAATCTAGAAGAACTTTTATATTTTCATAACTGAAGAAACATTATATGTATACATTTTACCTATGTAACATTCCATAAATGAGCATGCGTAGGCATAATTATATCGCATGCACATGAAGAATACAGTAAGTACAATTACTCTACAAGTCTTATTCCCATGGATTATACCAACGAAAAATCTAAATTCTTTATGTTGAATTACTTGTCCTACTTCCATTCTTTGGTCATACCCAAATACTATCTATTTGTCCAAAAAAGGAAGAGCTTTCCTATTCAATACTCCATTTTATTAGTAGATTCTTTACTTGGGAATAGCCAGATGCTCAAATTGGGACTCACTTTTTATGTTATTAATCTGTCCCAATGAATGTATCCACTTGATTTTGCACTATTACTACTATAAGCTAAAATTCAAACTTTGAGGAAATTTTGTTGAAGCTAATGCTTACTTTTCTAGATCTTTTAGAATACGATCATTTTATGAGAGATGTAAAAGCAGGGTATAACTTCCCTAGCCCACAAAGTTAAGGATAAAGTCTTCTATATTCAACCATTCTTAGACCTCACTTATGGTATTACATTGGGTATGTTGTTGTTGTAAGTAGAAGCAAGGTCCAGAATTTTCGTGGATGATAGTATCAGTCTCTAGATTTTCCTTTTAGCTAAGTAGATATAACTTTGACATGGACACCTTCATCAAAATCATTACTTTAACATGGATGGAAAGGAAAACTAGACTATTGGATGTAAAAAAGTTCAAATTCCACTTTCCAAATATTTTAGTAAACTATAATAGATAGCAAGAAATAAAGCACCAAAATGGAAGTTAAAAAAATCAATAGTAAGAAAAGTAGTAGGAATGCACCTCTTCAATTGATTTTTGTTTCTGCGCACTCAAAATTATAAGATATCCTTCATTCCAACCCTGACGTAATTCAATGGCATATCCAATTTCAGTGCATCTACTAGGTGCTCATATATATCCCTATAATTTCATCTATTCATGTTATGATCATCATTTCTTTAAGGAGCTAGTTTTATGAAAAAACATTGAAATTCTAAAATGTGTATACTAATAATTACCTTGTTTTGATTTTTGTACTGCCTCCATGAGAATACGTGGTTATACTGAATATGTTTTTGTTATACATTGTACTTATTATGCAAATCAGTTATAGGGAAGCTCCCCATTTAGCATATAATATTGATTCATGAGATAATGTCTGTGGTCTGCTAAATTTCTAATCATTTTGGTGCCTTTTCTAAGTATGACTTAGCAGTATAAAGACGTTCCTCAAATAATCCCTAAAATCTTATCCTTGAACATGGTTGGCATTGAATGAAGATTTTATATGCCAGCTGGCCTATGAGTAACTGGAATTATGTCTTCCCGGTAGACTCGTTGTATCATATGTTATATGAGATAAAAGATATTACTAAGAGCCCGACCAAATCCTTCTGATGTAAGATCAAAAAATGCTTGAAGTAGAACTCCAATGAGGAATTGACCCACTATATAATGATGCAGTGTGATAATAATATTTTTCTGTTGTTATTTAAGTGCTAATTTATATTATTTGTTCTTTTTTATATTATTTAGATTTAGGAGAGGGTGGTGGAGCGGAGGTTGAGGAAGATAATGTCAATTTCAGAGAATCAGTTTGATTTTATGTCTGGTCGCTCAAAGACTGAGGCAATTTACCTAGAGCAGAGGCTGGTGGAGCAGTATAGAGAAATGAAGAGGGACCTGCACATGGTGTTTATTGACTTAGAAAAGACGTATGACAAAGTCCCTAGAGAGTTTCTTTGGATATGCTTGGAGGTGAGTAGGGTCCCTGTGGCATACATTCATTCGATTAGGGGCATGTACGAAAGGGAAAAGACTCAGGTAAGGATTGTAATAGGGGATTCCAAACATTTTTTGATACTTACTGGGTTGCTCCAGGGTTTGACTCTAAGTCCATTTTTATTCGCCGTGGTAATGGATGTTTTGACACGGAGTATTCAAGGTGAGGTGCCATGGTGTATATGATAACTCTCAAACTACACCTGTCTACTGTGAATGAAAGTGATTGTTGTCAATATATAGCCCAAATAGGTTGTGGCCGAATCCTACAGGGAATATGGTGTGAACTTAAATTGTTTGCGATTTAATCAACTAATAGTTGGATGTTTCCTGAAATAGGGGTTTTGGAGATTAGCAAATAATTGTTGGTTACTTTAGTTTTATTGTTTGTAATCAAGAATTTATGGAAAATAAGAATTACGTTCATTATGGATTTTGGTACTTGATAGATGCTAATAGTTATTCAAGATTCTCACGATAGGTAGGAATAACAGATTTTCTTTATTGAAGTAATGCCTAAATGTCTCTGGACCTACTTAAGCATTTAATTACCTAATCCCCTCGGACATAGGATATTTATATTCATTGACATGACTTTACCTCAGGTTAATTAACCTTATTACAACATCAATTATTAAATGGAAGGTTGGTAGCTTCCAAGTCCCTGTGAATAATTCACTTCCTGCTATAGTTGATTTCTTATCTCAAGATAATCAAAGTAGGTATTATCTATTGTTTAAAACCGATAGACAATAATTAAAACCTTGAAATTATCAAGGAATCTAATTACCTATAGAATCTTGAAAACTTAGTAACTTACCAAGACCTAACCCATAGATCCCATAATTCGGGTTAAAGGGATTTAGCCACTCATAATGTAATAATCGATACAACAAGTTAAATTCATAAGTTGAAAGATGAACTTATAGCAAGATGAATAGCAATGAGTCTTTCTCAGATTAGATCAAAGAAGAAATCCCAAAATATTGATGATAATCTCTTCAAAGTTAATTGTTTTGTTCTATCCAAGAAACTAGAGAGAAAATAACAAAATACATGTGTTACAAAATAGGTTCAGCTCCTCTTAAATTTTGATGATTTCTATTTAAGGTTAACGGCAAATCCTGATGGATTATCAAAACTATGATGACATATCAGACAATGTCATCACTTTTCCACCTCATATCCCATGTTCTGTATAAGGATGATAGTGACTCTGACAGTTTATCACCAGGCTGACGGCTTATCAGATGTCATCATCACTTCTTCCAACTGAATTTGATTCTCTGTTTAAGGCTGGCGATGAAGCTAATAACCTATCAGAGTGCTGATGACTAATCAGGAATCTCGTCAGCCATACTTCTCTTCTATTTCATTCATATTTTAACTCTTTTACTTCCATCATTGTTGGTTCTCTTGCCTCTTGACTTCTACTACAAAATCAAAGATAAAACAATCAACAATGACAAAATTTGCTTAATACTTTGCAATTATTATCAATTTAAAGCCTCAAATATGTTAGCATCTACTGACATATCAACATCCTCAACTTACAACAATTGATTGTCCTCAAGAAAATAAAACATAACTAAGAGAATATAAAGTACATTCAACAGTCAACCATCCATATTATCTCAAAACATCTTCACCATCCCAAGGTCAATCAATTTATAAACAACTGTGTATATTATTGAAGAGCAATAACTTGACACATAGTAATAAAGATATGGCATCAAATCAGCAACAACAACCGTTCATGTATCAAGCTTACATTATCCAAACAAGTTAGCAACTAGCAACGTAACCAGTGTGCCCTCACTATAAAGAAGTCCCATTGCACTTATATCAGACATAGCATATGTAACCATGGGGACAATTATAAGACATTCACTCTAAGAATATAGTTCCAATTAATATATGCCGAATACCATATGCTTGCCCTTATTTTCATTACCAAGATCTTTAGAAATGTCAGCTAGGATCACTATAGGTCTTCTCTTTGGCTTGTAATGTTGGCTAGGGGCTGGTATGATACTCGATGATATTTAAAGTGACTAAGCCTCCTTGACACTACAGTATCTTTTGGGGTTTCACTCATTAGACTTTCTCTATTCTTCTCTTTTCTTGATCACACTTATTCAGGGTGGGTATGGTTCTTTTCTACAATCACTTCTTTTTTTCACAACCTTTCTTTTCTTGCTCTTTTTCACCACACCCCGCTTTTTATTATTTTCTTTTACTCTACCTTTCTTTATAATTATTTTACATCATGCACCCCTATGATAGCCACCCTCAACTTAGGCCATTCGCCTTAGTCAAGGTGCACAGTGTCCAAGGAGGACCAGGGCCAAAACAGGTTCATTATGATATAAAAATGGGATGGTGATAGGTATCATAAAAATAAATAGGCTATTTAGGATCAAAGTAGGGATCAAAGGATATTATGCATAAAGGGAAGGTCATTTTTGCTAAAGTGGGCTAATATCAAAATGGTCTATGATCCTTTCCTAACCCCTATCCTTAAACCTAGGTATGACTAATCGGGCAAGTTCTGGATTCAACATTCAAAGGGAACTAAGTAAAATCTCACATGCACATGGCACACAAGTATATCATAAGTTAGTACTTATTCATTTCATGCAATTGTTTAGCAATGGTTATCAATTTACTAGAACTAATACCATACAAAGATGAATAGTGGTCACAATTAGAAGAAAATCACACAGTAAAAGAATTAGACCACTTGAGAGGTGTTCACAAAATAACAAAACCATGTTAACTGCCTCAGGTACTTATAATTCTCCTAGTCAACTACAAAATATTACAACAACAACTCACCTTACACCCTCAACTTAAAATCAAAGAAAAACTGAACTAAGGGTTAGGGTATACCTGTAGTAGATCAAGCCTAGGAATCATGGGTTTCCTCCCATGTTGCACCTTATTTAATGTCATGGCATGACTTGGTTATCTTGACTACTCAGATTTTGTCAAGACAACCTGCTGATATCTCTTTACCATCTTCATAGAATATATCCACGATTGAGCAAACACTTATCTCCTTTTGCTGGGTCATGGATGAGTGTATTTTGAATCTTTTGTCATTGAACCTAAACTTCATCTTATTGAGCTTCATGTCCACTACCACTCTTCCAGTTCCAAGGAATGGTCTACCCAGGATGGTGTGTACTTCAAAGTCCATCTCACAGTCTAGGACTACAAAATCAGGAGGCAGTATAAAGTCAGCCACCTTTTCTAATACATCATGTAATATGCCCACTGGCTACTTTACAGACCTATCCGCCATCACCAACCATATTTTTGTCGGCATTGGATCCCCCAAACCCAGCTTCTTGTACACAAGAAGTGGCATTAGATTTATACTGGCTCCTAAATAGCATAGAGCTTTTGTAAAATTTAGGGACCCAATAGTGCATATGCTCCTGGGTCTGTCTTTTTCTGCACTAAAGACCTTGTGGAGATATCACCACAATGATAGAGATTGTCCTCCAGCTCATGGCTGACCTTCTGATTCTTAGTGATAAGGTATTTCATAAACATAGTGTATACGGGCATTTGCTCAAGTTCCTCCACCAAAGGCATATTTATTTTTAACTGCTTCAACATTGTCATGAACTTGCTAAACTTTATATCATCAGCTTTTTTCTACAATCATTGAGAAAATGGAGGGGTTGTCTTGGGAGAGTTTTTACCACTACATCTTTCTGATTCTCTTTCCATTATTTTGGAGAATCATCAGAACCATCCAGCGTCTCAGACTTCACTAGACTAGCTTCTTCTAGTTTATCATCAATAACCTTATTAACTATATTTTTTCCCACAGAAGGGCTAGATATCTTACCACATCTAGTGGTAATTGCCATACATGAGCTATCATTTCATGGATTTTGATTGTATCTCTAGGTAATGTTCCACTATTCCTCTGATTCAATGCTGCAGAGAGTTGATTCATTTTTTGTTCTAGCTGTTTGATTGTAGTGGAGTGTGAGTATATCAACTGACTAATAAAAGATAGATCGGTCTTTATGGTAGTCACACCTGAGTTTGTAGCTTACACTTTCTTTAAAAATTTAGCCATCATATCCTCCATGGATATCTTTTCAGAATATGTTGTAGCAGCCTCACAATTTCCAAGAGGGACATATAGCCCCCTCCTATCATTATTGCTCCTTTAATTTCCTTGCTCCTAATTCTTATATCAAGGCTTATCATAATAATTCCAACCTTGATTCCCTTGGATATTGCCTTGAATACCCCCTAATTATGAATATAATTTGCCTCTTCTTATGGATCAGCATCAACTCTATCTTGAGATACAACTTTCACCTTCTCAGTTTTACCTGATAACAAGTGATTGGATAGCAAGTTCATCTGTGTTTTTAGGTGTTCCATGTATTGATCACGCTTCTCATCTCTCCTGTATTGTTCCGTAGTCATACCCACAGAAATAGTGGAGCTTTCTACCATATAGTCTCTCTTATGCCAAGCCCGACTCTATTTGGTCATTTTATTTAGCATTTTTGAAGCCTCTAGGAATGTAAGATCATCAAATGAACCACCAGCAGCATTATCTACAATTGGTTTTGTTACAGAGTTAAGAGCCCTGTACAAAGTCTCCATCAAGTGTATGTCCGTCATATTATGATTCGAACACTGGGTTAATTTCTTTTTTAATATCTCCCAAGATTTATGCAAAGCTTCAGTTAGGAGCTATCTAAAGTTGTTGATCTCATCCCTCAACTATACCATCCTGGAAGGTGGAAGGAACGTTTTTATGAAAGCTCCTTTCAAATGCTGCTAGTTGGTCATAGAATCAGGTGTCAGCTTGTTAAGCCACAATATTGCCTCTTCTGACACAGACAATGGAATCAATCTCAAATGTATAGCATTCTGACCCACTCCTAGGTTATAAACATATTTACAGATGGTGACGAAGTTCACTAGATGCATGTTTGGGTAATCCCCAGAAAGGCCACCAAATAACCCTTTTAGATTGAGGAGTTAAATTATAGTACTCATAATGTTTAATTTTTCCTCAGGTTCCAATGGTGTAGGAATAATTGCACCTGTTGCACCTGATCCATCCATTCTGTCATCATCATCATTGAGGTTATACTGGATTGGCTGGTAATCTTGCCCTCCTCAGAACAAATAGTTCCTGTAAGCATTACGCTGTACTGGTGCAACTACTTTCTCTACACGCCTTGGGTTGGCAAGGTTTAGCAGCTCCTCGTCTCCAAAATCTTTATCCTCAGGATTTGGATTCCATACTTGTTGACTGACATTCTGCATATTCACCTAAGCTCTAGCTAAGGCTGCTAACTTGTCAGCCCCCTGCTGGTCTACGATTCTTCCAATTTATTGCGGTTCTAGATTAAATGGTAATAATAGTTCTCTAAAACTTCTGGTTCTTGGCATACACTACACAAATCCTACAATAAACAAAAACAACAAATACACATAAAACTATGAAACTTGACTAACGGTCAATTAGTGCACACAAACTTCAATTTACAATCGTATTCCCTGGCAACAATGCCATTTTTTATAACGCTCAAACTACACATCTCTAATAAAAATGTAAGAGATTATTGTCAATATATAACCCAACTAAGTTGGAGTCAAATACCATAGAGAATATGGTATGAACATAAGTTGTTTGCAATTTAATCAACTGATAGTTGGATGTTTCCTGAAATGGGGGTTTTGGAGATTAGCAAATAATGGTTGGTCTCTTTATTTTTAGTGTTTGTAATCAAGAGTTTATTGGAAAACCAAAATTATGTTCACTATGGGTTTTGGTACTTGATAGATGCTAATAGTGATTCAAGATTCTCATGATAGGTCGGAACAACAGATTGTCTTTATCGAAGTTATGCCTAAATGTCTCTCGACCTACTTAAGCATTTAATTACCTAATCCTCTTGGACTTAGGGAATTTATATTAACTGGCCAGACTTTACCTTAGGTTAATTAACCTTATTACATCATCAATTATTAAATGGAAGGTTGGTAGCTTCCAAGTCCCGGTCAATAATTTACTTCCTACTATAGTTGATTTCTTATCTCTAGCAAATCAAAGCAGGTGCTATCTATCATTTGCAACCAATCGACAATAATTAAAACCTCAAAATTATCAAGGAGTCCTATTACCTTTAGAATCTTTAACACTTAGCAACTTACCAATACCTAATCCATAGATCCCATAATTTGGGTTAAAGGAATTTAGCCACTCATAATATAATAATCAGTACAACAAGTTGAATTCATAATTTGAAAGATAATCTTATAGCATGATGAATAGCAATGAGTGTTTCTTATATTAGATCAAAGTAGAATTCCCAAAATATTAATTATAGTCTCTTAAAAGTTAATTATTTTTTTCTAGCCAATAAACTAGATAGACGATAAAAAAATGCATCCATTACAAAATAGGTTTAGAATCCTCCTTTGAAAACCTTAAACTATGCTTTAAATACTTCAGCCTAATTCTGGAAATAAAATCACAAAGTTCAGTGATCTTCTCAGATTAGGTGATAACATGCGTGATGCCTTATCTAGAGGCTTAAGAATTATCACAGATGTCTTCATCTCCTCTTCAATTTTGACAATTTTTACTTAGGGTTGACAGTATATCCGGACGGCTTATCAAAACTGTGATGACATATCAGACAATGTTGTCAGTTCTCCACCTCAGCTCCCATGTCTTGTCTAAGGCTAATAATGATACTAACGTCCTGTCACAAGGCTGACGATTTATAACATATCATCATCACTTTTTCCAATTGAATCCCATTCTCTGTTTAAGGCTTATGATGAACCTAATAACCTATCCAAGTGCTGACGACTTATAAGGAATGTTATCAGCCATACTTCTCTTCTATTTGCTTTATATTTCAACTTTTTTGCTTTCATCATTGTTGGTTCTCTTGCCTCTTGACTTCAACTGCAAAATCAAAGATAAAATAATCAAAAAAACAAAATTTGCTTAAGACTTTTCAATTATTCTTAGTTAAAAGCCTCAGATGTGTTAGCATATGCTCACATATTAGTATGATTTTTGTGGATGATGTAGTCTTAATTAATGAGTCACGTTGAGGTGTTAACGATAAGTTGGAGATTTGGAGACAAACCCTATAAACTAAAGATTTCAAGTTGAGTAGGAGAAAGATAGAGAACTTGGAGTGTAAGTTTAGTGAAATGAGGCAAGAGGACGATGTGGTAATAAAGTGTAAGTCTTAGGTGGTTTGTAAGAAGGATAGTTTTAAGTACCTTGGGTCTATTATTCAAGGGAACGGATAGATTGACGAGGATATCTCTTACTGTATTAGCAAAGGTTGGCTGAAATGGTGGCTCACCTCCGAAACTCTTTGCAATAAGAAGGTATCTCTCAAGCTTAAAGGCAAATTCTATAGAGTTGCAATCCAGCAAACTATGTTGTATGGTGCGGAGTGTTTGCCTGTTAAGAATTCTCATGTCCAAAAGTTGAAGGTGGCAGAAATAAGGATGTTGCATTGGATGTGTGGTATCACGAGGGATGATAGGGTTAGGAATGAGACTATTCGCGACAAGATAAGAGAGGCATCGGTAGAGGATAAGATTCAGAAAGAGAGGCTAAGATGGTTTGGGCATATGATGAGAAGGGAGAATGGATTCTCCTGTACGTAGGTATGAGAGGTTGTTCTTGGACAGTTTTTAATGAGGTATGGGTAGACCAAGGAAATACTGGAGAGAAGTAATTAGACATGACATGGAGCAATTACGGCTAACTAAGGACATGACCCTCGATAGAAAGGTTTGGAGGAAGAGTATTAGGGTAGAGGGCTAAGAGGTATGGTCAAGTCATAGGCAGGATTTAGGTGAGTCTCATGTTGGTTGTTTTGTAGTGCTAGTGTTGGGGGAGGTGGTGCCTTTTATTGGTTAATGTACATTTTTTGGTTATGGTACCGTTGTTATTTTATCATATTGTATACTTGCGATGTTTGACTAAGGTCTTAGTCCTTTTTGTTGAGCCGGGGGTATATCGAAAACAGCCTCTCTACTTCTTCGAATGTAGTGGTATGGACTACATATATTCTACCCTCCCCAGAACCTAATATATGGGAATATATTGGGTTTGTTGTTGTTTTTTATAGGTGTCAAAAATGAAGAAAGTGATGAGGATATTGACCTTACTTGAGAAGATTTTTGAGTTGTGGATAAATGCTCTAATATCAATAGTTTTGTGTTGAATTTCTTTACACTTATCACAACCCAAACTTGCTACTATGTAAAAACTTAACTAATCATTTGGACTTGATTAGACTTTGCTTTTGGGTTTAAGTTACTTCATTGTTGCATATTTTGAATTATGAGATTCTTAATGAATGATTTTGTTTTGTGATGTGTATATATTCTGTTATAATTTATTTTTTAAGTAAATAAAAATTTTATTCAAAATTTGAGTGAATATTCATATAAATTGTTTCAATTTAATAACAAGTGGCAACAAACATTGCAATAGATTAATAAACCTCGCAACAGGTAGTCAAAAAGTATTGCAATAGAATAATAAAAGTGTCGCAATAGATGCTATTGCAATGGTTCGTAAACATTTTAATAAATTAAAATAGACATTTCAATTAGTAATGAAATAGTTGTACTAGGTACTCAAAAAGCATTCAACAGAATAACAAAAGTGTCGCAATCGATGCTATTATAGCAGTTTAATTTCGTTGTAATAGAACTTATTGCAATGGTTAGTAACTATTCTAATAGATGAAAATATGCCTCAAAATTAATAATGAAATAGTTGTAATAGGTACTCAGAAAGACTTATAATAGAATAACAAAATCATCACAATAGATGTTATTGCAACAGTTTAATGACATTGCAATAAAATCTATTACAACTGTTAGTAACCATTGTAGTAGATTAATGTATGTGTCTCAATAAGTCAAAAAATAACCATCTCCCTAGGTCAAGCTGTGGCTCAATTTCTAGAAAACTGTTTCCATAGCTTGACGTATGGCGATGATTTCAGACAACCATCGCATAAACCATTGCCATAGACCTATTGCAATGCCCACATATAGAACGCTTATTGAACCATTGTGGCTGAGCTATGACAACAGTTTTTTGTCTAATGCAATAGTTTTTCAATCATACCATAGGAGTAATTTCTAGTAGTGAAGTTATGAATTTAGTTTAGTTTATGTGTAATGCTTCAGATTCAGCTAGGTAGTCAAGATTAAGTTTATAAATATTTAGTGAATGATCTCATTTTTCCATGTATTTCAGCTCAAACAGTGTAATACCCCTTGTACAATCTTAGTCTCACTATCTTATGATTCATGCTTGCATAGGTTATCACCTCACCATTCTATGTTCAGGATTTTATCATGAACAGTTCATGCAAGTTCTAAACTCTCAACATAAATAAGCTCCTTATAGTATGTCAAGTCAAGTCTGCTCAGGAATCAGTTTCATGATAAAGTTATAATGCTTCATCTCAGCTATATCCTTCATTACCAGACATGTCATGTGTACATTATTCCATACACATAATACTTCAACAAGTTCCTATCCATCATCCGAGGAGAAATGTTCTAAGAGGGAGAGAATATAATACCCCACACTTTTAGGATAGACATTGATCCGTCATTCCTATATG
This sequence comes from Capsicum annuum, assembly GCF_002878395.1. Classification (NCBI taxonomy): domain Eukaryota; kingdom Viridiplantae; phylum Streptophyta; class Magnoliopsida; order Solanales; family Solanaceae; genus Capsicum; species Capsicum annuum. The sequence continues at coordinate 87,797,208 of NC_061114.1, read as the reverse complement.
TGTAAACTCTAATTCCATGATTTGTATATTAATACATGTGTGATGATCTTTATCTTAGTGTGTGAAGTACTTATGAGATGAAATATAATCCTGAGAATCACTTAGAGCTAAGTTGAGATAAGAGCCTTAGAGTTTGCCAAATTTCGGTATTCGATTCTACAAGGGTCATCTTTGAATATATTTAACTCTTAGTATATGTGAAATTTTATAGCTCAAGATGCACTAATTCTATATAATTGAATTACCAATAATACTAATTTTACCTTAATCTTATACTCGAGTAAAAATTTATAATTATTTTTATTAGAATCATTATGTTGCCACAATAGCGTAGAGATACAGGACTAAGTTACCACATCTAGTTTTGCGATGCGGAGTAATGTTTTCCTTCATCGGTAAATACAAGCCCAAAGAGCATTTTAGTCATTTACCCTTGCCCCCAAGCCCAAGTAATGGATTAAAACACAAAAAGGGAATTATTTGCCCATATTTCATCATCAAATCCATATATAAACCCTTCCTTCCAAAGAACGAAAATCCAAACCCTTTTTCACAAGAATCCAAGAATACAACTTTCAAGTTCAAGAATCTTGCAGAAAACATCAAAAATAGGGTTTCTCTCTCGAGTTCATCATTCAAGTCCCAAGATTGAAGCTTTATTCCTCAAGAATTCAAGGGTTTTAGCTCCAATATCAAGTTTATTCAAGAATTTGTTCAATTAAGATATGTGGGTGTTCATCCATGGATCCCTTTCACCCATGGAGCCCAAAAACCTTTCTTCAATTAAAAATATGAGTTTTCCTTTATTATGAAGATGCATATGTTTGAAATGAGTTTAATTCATGTTTATCCTTAGTAGTTTGACTCAATTTCATGTTCACATATGATCCCATGAAAGATTAGGTCAATTTATATTTTAAACTACAATTCCCATTTCATGATTCAAGTGAATTTTATGTTAAATCCTCAATTTATAAATTTAGCCATGTAATCATGTTGATATCCTATTTTTAACACATTCTCATGTTCAAGTTCATGATTCTCACGCATTTGATAAAACATCGTTGTTTTGGGTCTTTGAACCATGATTACATAATTTAGTATTTAAAGTTAGGTATTGTATTTTCTTTATAATTATTCAATGCTAGAGGGTTATGAATGCCCGAAACCTCTGTGTTTTACATAATTTCAATTTTTGGAGTAGAAAGTAAGTTAGATCATAATTTTAATACTATATTCATAAGACCATGATCATGTTATGCATTATCAGTTTATATGTTATAATTTCCTCAAAATCTATATGCATTATTTTTTATAGAATACCATGACCTGAGCTTGTCAGTTATTAGTGCATGCACCAGTAGTATTTCAGTGCCTTTTAGTTAGGCGTCATGATCTCTAAGCATATCCTACTTCCCTAGAAACTACGTGCCACTATTTGTTTATATTTAAGGGAGTCTCCAGAGAGTGTTTCCCCTTGCCCAATTAGGCTCAGTTTAGAGATCATGCCAGTTCAGGTTCTGCTCTTATGGCAAGGATAAAATATGTCTCCTTAACGCAGGTCAAACATTGGAATCCATGATAGATCACGTTTTTTATGTTGGCTGAATAATAGCTCCCACTATTTCAGTCAGTAATCAGTATGTCTCAGCTCATGTTTGCTTGACCGAAGCTTTCAAATTTTTAGTTATTTAGTTATATATAATTCAGTCTTTAAGATTACAATCTATGAAACATGTTTATGCTTGGTCTGGCATTCTCAGTTTCATGTGTCCATGTTATTTTTCACATGTAGTATCCATGCTTGATCCTCAGTTTAGTTTTATAGTCTATTCAGTTTTATATGAGATTTACACACAGTATTTATGATTTACCATTTCCTGGTTTTAGTTCTACTTATTATACAAAAGTGAAGATTTTAAGAAATTATCATAATTCACCACCTTATTAGATTATGTTTGTTACTCATATTTTTAAATACTTCAGCCTTTAGTTTATTTTAGTCTCTTAGGGAGTACACTTGCACTGAACATGTATGTTTTAAGATTAAGAATGAAATTAGTTTTACTTATTTCATTCACCCACACTTACTTAGTACATTCTAAAGTACTGATCCACGTATATTCCTATGTTCTACATTTTTTTATAATGTAGGTACCAATTGTAGCCTACACGACTTAATCAGATAATTTACAGCCTCTAGCCATCATGGGATGAGTTCTTTTGTTTTAGGGACTCAAGTCAATAGTAGTTCATGTACTTTTCTTTGATTATTCTTATGTATTGAGTTGTGGTAATTAGAGGCATGTCCTAGCTATTTACAGTCAGTATAGTAAGGGAATAATAGATAGTCAGTTAGATTTATGGAATGTAATTTATGTTCTTTCTTAAGCTTTTATCAGATTGTAAACTTTATTAGATCTATACTTCTTCAAATTTCCTTGCTATCATGTTTCCGATCATTGAAAATAATTATTTTTTTACAATTTAATTCAGTTACTCAAGCAGTATGCTAGTTTATGGGTGAATTTGGGATCACTTATGGTTCTAAGCCTCGTGTTATAAATAGGGGGTACTGTCGGGTCATGACAGATACTAGAATTGGTTGGCATGGATCCACTAAACTAATTTCCCAAGGGGCTAACGTGTCAGTCCTAGCTTACGAGTGACACCTAATAACCTATAGTGGCACTGTATTTCTCAAACTTAGGGACTTCTGCAGAAGGTCTCAGTCCTAAGCTGGCGGGTGAGCCTTCATCCCTGTGTTCACTAGGTGCTAAGTACCACTCCCAATATATGGACACTAAAAACTGATATATATATGTGTGTGTGTGTGTGTGTGTGTGTGTGTATCTGTGTGCATGTGTATGTATAATTAAAAGTAATCAAAACATGCCAACTAGTTCATGCATAAAATCCGAGGTATCAGGTGTTCATAACCTATATCAGGTGTTCATAACCTATCAGCTTTGTCTAATGCAACTGAACAAGATGATAATTTAAAATTGATTATAGTATAGAATTTTACAAAACATATCCCAAACTCAATAATTTATCAGTATAAGAAAATTCATGATTTTTGAACATAGAAGATGTCACTCTTATGGGAAGACAAATATTCATGGTGTGATTATAAAGTAAACTGAGTAAATTAAAACAAACTTTAGATTTAACGTAGGACCCAACTTGAGGGGAAATTAAACATGGGGATTTAAAAGATTTTTGGGCCACAATGGGTGCAAGGGACCCATTGATGAAGCCCCACATACCTGAAGTGAAATCCTTAGAGAAAATCCTTGGAATTTAGGGCTTGGGATAGAGAAACCATAGCTTGATTTGGAGATTCGAGAATCTCTACTTTTCCTGTTGTGTATTAATTTTATGATTAAATGGTGAATTTAAGGAATTTTAGGGTTATATACCAATCTAAGTGGGAGTCCTGAATGGTGTGGGTTAGGCGTTATTTGAATAGGAAAAGACCTAAAATCCTCTTTTTAAATTATTTCAGAATTTCTCGTAAGCAGTCGCCACGACTTGGGTAATGACTCATTACGACAGATCATGGGTTATGAACTAAGGTCCTAAGTTCTGAGTCCTTTATGTTATGACAACTTATCCCCACCTAATGACTGGTTGGGTTAGGTCATGTGTTCTTAGGAGAAGTCATGGTCAGAGACTTAATTTTTGGATTTATTTTTGGTGTGATGATGGGTCCACCTAACGACTTGTTAGCACTGTTAATGAGTTGTATGGTGGACTTATCACCAATAAGATAAAATATGGGATCATTCATTGTTATGTCAAAAACTCCACATAATGACTTGTTATGGCTGATAATGGATTATTGCCAAATTTCTTGTAACTGATAGTTGACAGACCCTCAGGATATTTTCCATAACTTTTTGCCAAGACGTCGGATTAAAGAAAGAATGGTGGCATTTCGAAGCTAAATCAATGTCCTATCTTTTGATGGGTCTAGAGCTGTAATACCCCGATCACTCCTGAAGCCTAAATCTGTCCTTTTGAATAGATATATATGA
>NC_061114.1:87685468-87790168 GCF_002878395.1 Capsicum annuum | reverse complement strand
TGACATCGGACGAAGGCGTTATGGCCATTTTACTAAACAGTATTAGAATGCCCAGGTTTGATGGTCGAGCTAGTGGAACGTTAGGTCCTTGGTGGACGTCAAGTGTCCTGTAAAGACAAGGAAGTTTCACCCTTTTTGGGATGTCGTGTGATGGTCAAAGTGGTGGACCGTCACAAAGTTGACGGACCGTCAATGTGTTCATCAGATCGAGACAGAATGTCTCATTTCTGGCCATCAGTTGACGGACGACTTGGTGGACCGTCACTTTTCTGACGGACCATCAGGTCAGTCATCACGTTGAGGAAGAATGTTCCTGTTTTTTTGTTTGAGTGACGGACGAATTAGTGGACGATCAGTCCCTCTGATGAACCATCAGGTCGACCGTCACAGGCCTCGATAGACAAATTTCAGTATTTTTCAAAAGTGCATCTTGGTCATTTCCGCTTCTTGTGGCCTCATATATATATCTATGTAGAGAAGAAAAGATCATTTTCTCACCATTTCTCTCCAAAATTCTTTCAAGAATTCTCTAGAAAGCTAGGGTTTCTTCCAAATCCAAAAATCAAATCATCTCCAAGAAATTCAAGAAATCTCCCATAAATTTCTTCAAGTTGTTCAAGAACTAAGCTACTCAAGTCAAAGGAAGAAAGGTCTTGGTCTAAAAGTGTGAAAAATAAGTTTCAAGCAAGTTTCTATATCTTCAAAAATCATTATCTAAGGTATGTTGGGTTTGAACAAGAACACTGCTTTCGTTTTTGTGCCTAAAGATTTACTTTCTATTATTGATTTACATGATTTTGCAAGTGGGCTTACACCCAAATTTCTTTATTCATGATTTATGAGATTTGAGTTGATTAATTTGGATCTTTATGTTTATTTCACCATCATGTTTCTTAAATTGAGAATTTATTCCATGAGTTGTCTATTGTCATTATGTATTGATGATTTCTAAGCGATTTAAGACAAGTGTCATGAGTTATGCCTTTCCATGAGAAATTTGACTATTGAATATATATCGATATTTGAGATTGAAAGTCGAGAATGAGTCCTATGATGTTTCCTTGAAGCTTTTAATAACTGAAATGATTTGATAAGCAAAGGTACTTGATGTTGAGAAAGATTGTTTTGATTTTGAGTCGAGTTAGGAATCCACAGTCGTACATGATTTACCGATGAGATATACTAATTTTTTGGTCATCATGATAGACCTATGATTTGATATTGATTGAGGTGGATTTCCTAACGCGTTCTGAGCTGAGTATGCGAGGAGTATTTATCACCGAGCGGGAAATTTGGTATTTCCCTAGAACTGTGTGCCACCTAGAATTGATGTTGATAATTGTGGGCCAAAGGCCGAGTACAAGATTGTGATGATGAGATTGAGATTGTACTCCCTGGAAAGAGTACGACACCTCTACCAATGTGGGGTTCTCTCCTTAGGAGGTCAAAACGTTGGACTCTATGCCGCTCATATGGAGTAGTTATATTGGTTATAAGAAACTCCCACGTCCATAATGATATAAGTCCCTTGATTTACCGAGTCAATGTAAGTCATTATTTAAAGAGTTTAAGTTGAGTTAAAGGATTTATGAGATTTATGAAACACGTGTCATTACTGATGACTTATGGAAATGTTTCAGATAATTCAAGCGAAGATAGTTATTATTGTTAGTATGCATAATTTCTCATACATTTATGATATTATTTAAAATGTTGCATCCACCCTCATATACTCAGTACATTCCCAAGTACTAACCCCCATACTCTTTTGTATTCTATATTTCCTCGTGATATAGGTTCAGGTGCTCAGTCTCAGCAGCGACAGTGATCTTTGAGTACCTTTCTCTACACTTCTTTAGTTGGTGAGTCCTCATGGTTCGAGGGCCTGTGTCTCCAATTTTGTCTTGTTAATAGATGGTTGTTTACTTTCAATTCAATACGAGTTAGTGGGGGATCTATCCAATGGCTCCTCAGTCCTATGTAGTAGAGGCTTTTTAAGACTAGTGTACCAGTGCGTACAATGATTTTAGTATTTTGTTTGTATAGGGCATTATTATTTCATGTTTCTGTATGTTCATGGCATGATTATTCTTCCTTATTACCGCTCGATTATTGTCATGGCAAATTATAGGAGTAAAGACAGGCTCAGAGGGTTAGCTTAAGGTTTTGTGTGGCCTTAAGCACTATGTGAGGTCTCGGGATAGGTTCTTGGGGCGTTAAAAGAGGATAAAAAAATAGGGTATTACAACATCTCACCACGGTATCATTCATCATCGAAAGAAATAGACTAAGCCGAGAGGCTAAGGAAAAGCTAAAATTTTACGCTAAACACTTACGAGATGAATCATGAACTGATATCTGAATATGTTATTAATAAACTCATGAATGGATGCTATGACATAAAAATGTCTGAATGACTGAGATAGAAATGAAACAATTAATTAATAAAGAAAACTATTATCTCATGTAGGTACTTAGTTTGTAGATAAAAGATAGGGATACTTGGTCATCATATTTTCCTTTGCTTTCCAAGAATATCCCATAATGGGTTGATTTCTCCACAAAACCATTACTAAGGCGATCCTTTTTTTCCTCAACCTACGAACCTGATGATCAAGGATATCAACTAGGGCATTTTTATTTGAGAAGATATTTTCCACCCTACTCCTTTCTACATGGGACTATTAATGCTGGGTTACCAATACACTTCTTGAACAATGAGACATGGAAGACTTGATGCACTGGTGTTAACTTCGCAGGCAAATCCAACTCATAGGCTACCTTACCATAACTACTTAAGATTTTGTAAGTTCCAACATAGTGGGGATTGAGTTTACCCTTCATTCCAAATCTCTTAACCACTTTCATGGGAATAATTTTACAATAGACAAAATCACCAACATCAAACTCAAGCTTCTATCTCCTCATATCTATATAAGATTTCTTATGACTTCGAGTCATTTTTAGCCTGTATCTAATAAGATAAACTTTCTCAAGCGTCTCATATAAATAAACTTGCCCTATGAAAGCATCCTCACTGACCTCAAACAAACTAATAGGAGATCTATACCTACAACTATAAGGAGACTCAAATAGGTCCATCTAAAAACTAGAGAGATAATTGTTATTGTAAGTAAACTCAATCAAAGGAAAGTAATCATCCCCAACCACCCTTGAAAAAAATTACACAGGCCCTGAACATATCCTCTAAGGTCTAAATGGTCGTCTATGACTAACTATCTATCTGCAGGTAAAAATATGTACTAAGAGAAACTTAGGTGACAAGACCCTTCTGAAAAACCTTTAAAAAATAAGAGGTAAACTGGGTACCTCTGTCTGAGATAATGGTCAAAGGGACCCCATGTAATTTCACCAATTTTATGAGATAGAGTCTAGAATAATACTTTTCTGAATCTGAAGTATTAAAAAGAAATAAATAAGCTAACTTAGTCATTTGATCCACAACAACCCAAATAGAATCATGTTGACGACGAATATGAGGCAATCATATGATGAATTCCATATTCACTATTTTCCACTTCCAAGTGGGAATACTTAACTCTTGAAGAATACCAACCTCTGGTGCTCAACTTGAACTTGCGGAAAATTTGGACGCCACTAATTCCGCAATCTCCTTCTTTATGCCATTCCATCACTAGACTTCCCGAAAGTCATGGTAAATCTTAGTGGCTCCTGGGTGAATAGAATATCGAGAATTGTGAGCTTCTTCTAACATTTGCTGCCTCAAACCATCAACATTCAGGACACCTATTATTCTCTGATAGTGTAGAATACCATTTCCATCTTGGAGAAAACCTCAACTTTTTAATTACGCACTGCCTCTTTCAACTTATGTAAAATAGGACTCTATTTTTCTTTTCATTTACCTCAGTAACCAACAAAGATTCTTTACCATTCTAAACCTAAAAACTACCTTCGGTAGAATCAACCAACGAAACTACCAATATAGAAAGCTGATTAACCTTATGAAGTAACTCTTTCTTATATCTTCTATGTAGGAAACACTAGATATAGATAATCTGCTAATGGTGTTGGCCACCACATTTGTCCTTACCCAAGTGATACAAAACACTTGTATCATAATCTTTCAACAATACTAACCAGCTTATCTAACAATGATTTAGATCTTTCTGACTAAAACATACTAAATACTCTTGTGATAAGTGAACACATTAACATGGACCCATAGAGATAATGCCTCTAAATCTTTAAGTCAAACACAACTGATGTCAACTCCAGATCAAGAGTTAGGTAGTTCTTATCATGAGCCTTGAGATTTATAGAGGTAAATATATTATAAACTTGGCTCATTCTTTCAACAAACAACCAAAAACAACTCTATAAGCATCATAATATGCCACAAAACCATGTAAACCCTCTAAAAGAGTCAAAATTTAGGCGGAGGTTAACCGAGTCTTCAACTCCTGAAAACTTTTCTCATAGGAATTGGACAAATAAAATTTGACTTTCTTTAGAGTCAGTCTAGACATAGGAGAAGAAATAGAGAAAAATCCTTAAACAAACAATTTGTAGTAATCGGCTAAACCCAAGAAACTACAGATATCTGATAGAGATATGAATTTAGGCTAGTTCATTACTACTTCGGTCTTTGGTGGATCAACTCGAGTCCCTTACTAGAAATAATATGACCAAGGAATGTAAATTATATAAACAAGAATTCACACTTGCTAAACTTAGAAAATAATTGGTGATCCTTATGAGTCTGCAAGATAATCCTTAAGTGATATGCATATGCATCATCACTCCATGAATAAATGAGGATGTCATCTATGAAGAATTTAATGAACACGTCCAAGTACTTCTTGAACACCCTTTTCATCAAGTTGTCTTGAAGAGTCCTGAAGGTTGTCTTCAGGATGCCATATTCTATGACTCTTAGTTGATGATAGACGAATATAAGTACCTTTGAGAAACAGTTGTAACCTTAAAGTTGGTCAAAAAATCATCATTCCTGGAGATGGCATACTTATTATTGATTGTGACTTTGTTCAACTGATAGTAGTTGAAGCACATTCTTAAAGAACATCCTTTCTTGCACACAAGTAGAACTGGAGCACCCTAAGAAGAAACCCTCGACCTAATAAAACCCTTTTCTAAGACATCATTTAATTTGTCTTTCAATTCCATAAGATCAGCTTGATACATTCTATAAGGTAGAATGGAGATATGCTGGGTATCCAAAACAAGATTTATTTCAAAGTCAATTTCCCCCTTGAGAGAAACTCCGGGCAGATCTTCAGGAAACACTTTTGGAAATTCATTCCTTATTGGAACTAACTCCAGACTCAATATTTCAAAACTTGAGTCATCGAATTGTACTAAATTATAGATGCATCCATTATAAATCATTTTCCTTGCCTAAAGGAAAGAGACAAACTGACCTATAGGCACTGAAGAACTGCCCCTCCATTCTACGATTGGTTCACCGGGAAAGTTAAACTCACCTGCTCTGTTCCAACAGTCAACTAAGGAATAGAAAGAGTAGATCCAATATAAGCGAAGAATATCATTAAAATCGATCATGTTTAACTTAACAAGATAAATAGAAGCGACCTTCAGGGATACTTTAACTGGGCAATTTCTGTATACCCGTCCATCTATGACTGAACTACTAATTAGAGTAGATACTGAGAAGGGTTTTGCAAGGTGATAATGACCAAGCACTCACGCAAGTGTATATGGTCTCACCAAGTAGTAAAGTGGCCCTTAATAAGCTAAGAATCGATCCCACATAGAATTGTGTTGACAACTATCCAATGCTAGTTCAACTATTGTGACAAAGTAACCAAGAGACTTTCAGAGTTGTAAACTAAAAGTAAAGTAACTAATACGGAAAAGTAAAGACTTTTGATAATCAATGGATAGAGACCCGGGGTTAAGGCTTATGAACAATCATACTATGCCATTGAACTTCATTAGTTAGACTACTTATCATAGTTATTGATTCGTAGGGTTTATTTCATCATCATGGTCTCCTGACCTCTAATCGTCTACCTAACTTGGACATTACAACTCGATCATTGATTAGGGACGTAATAATCCAATTAAGTTCTTAAAGCTATAATCCTACACGTGAACTAAACAAGGTTTCTAGGCATATCCCTATGCTTGATGCTAATTCAAATTCCTTATTTTATAACGATATAGGAACCTTGAACTACCTACCCCCATGTTCTATCATCTTATTCCCCCTCCCAAGTTTACAAAGATAACAATGGTTGTATGGGTCTCAAATCCTCAAAATAGTTATAAAAAGTTTAAATAAACAACCAAATATGATAAAAAAATGTAAATTAAATTAATTCAAAGAAATAATAATCACGTTTTTGGCAGTAACCCCAGAAAAAGGGCTTTTAGCTACTCATGGACACAGTAGTAATCAAAATAATTGAATACAAGATAAAATCCAATGAAAAACTAAAGTAAAAGAAGAAAAAACCCTAACTGAAGTGTTTTCCAGTCCCTCTAAAATTTCCAAAGTCGGCCAAGGTGTGCAACAACAAGTACAAGAGTCCTACTAATAGGAAACGGATTTTTTATGTCGGTGGAACAAGGGCTACGTCGCGGGCTCATTGCGGTGGGATAAGGGGATCATAGAAGGTTCATCACGGGAACACAATGTTTTTGGTTCCTTTTGAACCTTTTGGTGCTAGAAATCGCCAATTGTAAAATCCTATAGTCCACATACGCCCTGCACATTCCAGGTCTCCAAATTGCGCCATATTTTGTATTGTTCTTTCGTTAATCCATGCCAAGCCTTTTTGAGTAGTTTACACATGAGTTGAAGCTTGTATATCCTTCATATATCAGTATAATCAATTCAACAAGAATCCTATAGCATTAAACACAACAATTTAGATCTCAAAACAACACAACATTCGAGATGGTGAAATAGAAACACGAGTTAAGCATAGGCTAATTCACTTTGATCTTAAGCTTATTGCTTTGACCCTTGGCATGATCCAATTGAACCTTGAACATTATCAAAAAGTTTTTTCACATATACATACACAATAACAACCTTAGCAACTCATTAAACACGTTAGAACCCAACATGTTGGACTAGAAAAACACCTAGCTCAAGCTAGTTACACTAATTTTATCAGTTGACTTATAAATAATTGATTTGAATTAAAACTCGTGTGAAAAAACCAATAAACATTGTAAACACATACATGGACACTTAGATGCATATTTATCTCATTGTAAACAAATTAAGAACATGAATCATCCTAAAAAAAGGCTAAATAGGCTAAAAAAGTTGCACTAGAATGCATAAATCACCCAACATTACCACCCCACACTTAAAGCCTTGATCTTCCTCGAACAACTCATAACTATTAATACCACGAATTAAAGAAATTCCACTCTTCTACTACAACAAAGACATTCAAGATAGTACTAAATGACTACATAGAATTCAAGTTTCTACCCTATACACGTTATGTACACAATTGATAGCTCAAGAATACTACTTAAAAACATCCTAGCCTCGAGAATGGGCTCCATAAGTGGCAAACTCACGCATATTCATCAATCAAATACATCACATGAATCATCCAAATTAATCAAAACACGTGACCCTCACAACAAGAGAGTTACCCAAAATTACGCACAATAATGCAATTCATAATAGAATGGGTGCTAGAATAAAGTTTCGCTCACTCTCACAAGGAATTCACAAGTTACACATAATAAACCATAGGTTTTCCCTTTGTGTAATACACCATTAACATTAAAAGTCAGGTATAAGATCAATTAGGTCTTTTTTGGTTCTAATAAAGACTAAGGGACGGGTAGGAATTTTTTTGGAGTAGTGATTATCTTCTCAAGAACTTTAATGCAACACATTATCAATTAAAACCTATCTCCAATAACAAGTTCACACCATTTTTTATCCACCCCATTCTTTTATTTTCACCCCATCTCATTAACCTCAATTAATTAACACTATAGTGAGAGTATGCTATGCCCAACTCATTCAATTTGAACAAATTTTTATTATTTTATTTTAACTACTCAACTTTCCACCACAACACCTAAAATTTCTTTAGAATTGATAACACTTTAGGGGCTTCATTTCACCTTTTCTCCTCTTATTTCTCAAACTCCTTAATTAATTAACTTACACTAAATTATTTAAGAGCTCTTGGATCAAATTAATGTCTATAAAAGAAGGGATTAGGATACATATGAGGCTACCAAAGAAAAAGCTAAAGGCTCAAGAGGGATGACTAAGATTAAGCAAAAAGGGTAGGTAAAAAATATTTTAAAAAATAAGGCTATCAAAGGAACGCCTAAATCATCACCTAAACTCACATTCTTTATTTGAATTTGCATACAAATCAGGAAAGTTCTACACATTCTATGGAACAAGGAATATATAAAAACTCATATCACATATGGCACATGCTTTTCTTTCATAGGATCACCATAGATGCTCAACCAACAGTAGCATGAATTTAAAATTTAAGCCACAAGTACAAGAGTCACAAACATGAGACTAGGAGTCTCAATAGCAGTAATTCACAAAATTTAACATGCTGATAAAACTAAAACACTTGCACCATGTAATAAAAAATAGCACCAATAAGATTATCTTACACCAATTTTTTTTAAAATTAAACCTAAAATTTGGAATTTCACCACCCTACACTTAAAATATATTTGTCCCCAAATTGAACTTAAAAGTAAGAGATAGAAATAATCCCTGAGACCTCTAGGCCTAGCCAGTAGCATCTTTCAATATCAAGAGGGTAGAGGGTAGGGGACCCTACACTCAGTCTTTGCCATGTTCCTTAGCTCAAGTTTTCGGTACTTAAACTTCCCATCAACCTGCCACTGAACATAAACAAAAAATATATGAAGTCAAAATGAAAAACTAAAAATAAACAACCTAATTAACTTGGGTTGCCTCCAAAGCAGCGCCTGATTTAGTGTCGTGGCACGACCCAATAAACTTTTTCCTACACCTTCAGGATATGAATTTCACCCCAAACTTTGCGTCCATCTTTTTTCCTTGCTCATAGGGTGGTGGTACAATGATTAATGAATCAAGTAATGGATATTTTATGGTAAACCACTTGTCCTTGAGGTGAGTTATGTTATTATGTTGCTTCACTGATGCAAAATCAAGAATATAGGATTCTGGTTCTTAATCTTCACACTCTCCCACTATTTTAGATGATTCCACAGACAAGACATCATCTAAACATAATGTAAAAAAATTCTTCGAGTGATGACCAACAAATCCTACTTCTAAATTTACACAATACAAAACACCCTCACTAATATTCACTTTCTCAATTACAGTCTCAAAAAAAAGATGACAGTTGAGTTGCTGTGATTCTTGTGTTTGTTCCACAGATTGGCTAAGATCCTCTATTTCTTTTCTCATCTTCTGTGGAAATGGTGGTGGTGGTATCTCCCTAACCTACTCAATAACTATATTTTTTGATGACTCAGACTCCCTAAAATTATCAATAACTTTGTCTGCATATGGTTGGAGAGTCAACTCTATATCTACCTCCTCGGTTTTCTTTTGAGCATTGCCCTCAAACATGACTGAATTAGGATTATCTCCACATATATCTTCAGAGTGATACATATTACCACAAACCACACACCAACTTATGGTCTGCTACGCAGGTCACAAACAAGCAGGTCCTCCCAAAATGTTTGGATCAAAATCTAGACAAAAAGCTTCGTGGTAGGGTCCTCCAAAAAAAAGGACAAAAATCATCATCCCTCAAAAACTATCTAGCCTAGACTGACATCTCAAGAAGAGTGTGAGAAATAAGATAGAATAACCAAACTAAAAATAAAAATTACTAAACTATGTAGAAATCAATATAGCTAAATTAAAAATAAGATAGTTGCCTATTTACAATTCCCCGATAATGGTGCCAAATCTTGACAGAGCCCAAGCGAACACGCAAGTGTACGTGGTCTCACCAAGTAGTAAAGTGGCCCTTTAGAAGACAAGTATCAATCCCATAGGAACTTGTGTTGACAACTATCCAATTCTAGTTCAACTATTAAGATAAAGTAACCAAGGCAGTTTTAGAGTTGTAAGCTAAAAGTAAAAGTAATAACTTTTGATAATCAATGGATAGAGACCAAGAGTTAAGGCTTACGGACAATCATACTATTTAATTGAACATAATTAGTTAGACTACTTATCATGGTTGTTGATTCATAGGGTTTTTAGTATGATCATGGTCTCCCGATCTCTAATCGTCTACCTAACTTGAACATTACAACTCCATCACTGAGCAGGGCTGTAATAATCCAGTGAAATGCTTAAATATATCATCCTACATGAGAAATAAATGAGACTTCTAGGTATCTCCCTCTCCACAATGATAATTCAAATTCCTTATTTTATAAGGAAATAGGAACCTTGATATACTTACCCCCATATTCAATTATCTTATTCCCCTCCTGAGTTTACATAGATGACAGTGGATGTAATATAAGGGTCGTGAATCCTCAAAATATTTATAAAAAGGGTAAAAAAACCAATAAAATATGATAAACAATCAAAACTAAATTAACCCCAGAAAAGGGCTTTTAGCCACTCATGGACATATTAGTAATTAAAATAATTCAATACATAATAAAATCAAATGAAAATCTAAAGTAAAAGAAGAAAAACCCTAATTGAATTGTTTTCCAGCCTCTATCCAAGTTCCAAAGTCAGCCAAGGTGTGTAACAACAAGTAAAAGAGTCCTATGTATGGGACAAAGATTTTTTTTATGTCGGTGGAACAAGGGCCGTGTCGTGGGCTCATTATGGCGGGATAGGGGAATGTCGTGGGCTCATCATGGGGACACGGTTTTTTGGGTCTATTTTGAATGGTTTGGTGTGTAGAGTGTTCCCATTGGCATATCCTACAGTCGACACACGCCCTATACATTCCAGGTCTCCAAATTATGCCAAATTTTTTATTGTGCGTTCGTTGATCCATTTTGAGTCTTTTTGAATTGTTTATACTTGATTTAAAGCTTGTATATCCTTAATATATTATCATAATCCATTAAACAAGAATCATATTGTATTAAATAAAACAATTTATAGTTGAAAACAATAGAACATCCAAGACGGTGAAATAGAAACATGAGTTAAGCTTGGGCTAATTCACTTTGACCTTAAGCTTATTGTTTTTCCCCTTGACTTGATCCAATTGAACCTTGAGCATTATCAACAAGTTTTTTCACATAAGATACACAATAAAAACCTTAGGAACTCATTAAACATGTTATAGCCCGACATGATTGACTAGACAAACACCTAGCTCAAGCTAGTTACACTAGTTTTCTTGGTTGACTTCTAAATGATCAATTTGAATAAAAACTCATGTGAAAACACCATTAATCATTGTCAACACCTACATGAAATATTATATGCACATTTATCTTATTGTAAAAACATTAAGAAAATAAATCATCCTCAAAACGAGGGTAAATAGGCTAAAAAGTAGCACTAGAATGCATAAATACACCCAACATCACCACCACATACTTAAAGCCTTGTTTGTCCTCCAACAACTCTTAACTATTAACACCACGATATAAAGAGACACCACTCTTATACTACAAGAAATACATTCAATCTAGTACTACAATGACTACATAGAATGCAAGTTTCAATACTAGCACGTTATGTACATAATTGACAACTCAAGAATACTACTTCAAAACATCCTAGCCTCAAGAATAGACTCCACAAGTTGCAAACTCATGCATATTCATCAATTAAACACATCACATGAATCACCCATATTCATCTAAACATGTGCCCCTCACAATAAGCGAGTTACCCAAAATTACTCACAATAATGCAATTCATAATACAATGGGTACAAGAATCAAGTTTAGCTCACTCTCACAAGGAATTCACAAGTTACATAAAATGAACCATAGGCTTGCCCTTTGGTTAATACACTGTTAATATCAGAATGTCAAGTATAAGATCAATTATGTCTTTTTCAGGTTGTAACGAAGACTAAGGGATGGGTAGGAACTATTTAGGAATAGTAAATATCTTCCCAAGCTCTTTAATGCAACACATTATCAATTAAAATCAATCTCCAACAACTAGTTTACACCATTTTTTATCTATCCCATTCTTTTGTTTTCACCCAATCTCATTAACTTCAGTTAATTAAAACTATGGTGAGAGTACGCTATGCCCAACTCATTCAATTTGAACAATTTATTATTCTTTTCTTTTAATTACTCAACTTTCCTCGAAACACATAAAAATTCGATTGAACACCAATAACTAACATTTTAGGGGCTTCATTTCACCTTTTCTCCTCTTATTTCTCAAACTCCTTACTCAATTAATTAACACTAAATATCTTAGGAGCTTTTGGATCATATTAAGGTCTATAAAAGAAGGGATTAGGCTACATATGAGGCTACTAAAGAAAAATCTAAAGGCTCAACAGGGCTGACTAAGATTATGCACAAAGGGTAGTTCAAAAATCCAATATAAAATAAGTCTATCAAAGGAACGGCTAAATCATCTCATAAACTCACATTCTTTATTTCGATTTGCACACAAACCACGCAAGTTATAGACATCCTATGCAACAAGGAATAGAAAAAAAACTTAAATTATACATGGAACATGATGGACTCTTATAGGATCATCATAGACACTTAACCAACAATAACTTGAATTCCAAATTTAAGCCAGAAGTACAAGAGTCACAAATATGAGCCTAGGAGTCTCAAAAGCAGTAATTCACACAATTCAACATGCTTATACAACTAAAACACTTGAACCATGTAATCTAAAATAGAACCAACAAGATTATTTTTCACTAATTTCTTTTTTAAATTAAACCTAAACTTAGGAATTTCCCCACCCCACACTTAAAAATTTACTTTGTCCCTAAAGTCAACTTAAAAATAAGAGACAAGTATACTCCCTCTAGGCCTCTAGCCCTAGATTGTAGCATCTTTAAGAACATGAATCATCGTTAATACAAGGCTAAATAGGTAACAAAAGTAGAGCTAGAATGCACAAATACACCCAACATCACAAGGATTGTAGGACTGACACCAAAATCTACTACTACAAGGGAGTTACAAAATAAAATATGGCTTTTGGTTCTAACAATGCATAAATATCAAGGTGAAAGAGTTGTAACATACCAGTAACCATATTAGGAGAACCCTCCTGATCCTATCGAGTCTAAAGGTCATAAAGCCTATACTGATGATATCCATTGGTTGCACTAGAAGTGGCACCCTAATGTGTCAGGCGACTTGCTAGAACTCATTAAGAGTTGGTCTAGCCCTATTGATGAACATGCTTATGCTTATGCGCAACCACTAGGAACTCACTTATCCTGTGGACTAACTTTTCAAACCTAAAACAAGTATCACTACCCGGCATGCACTCACCTTTATGGTTACTATAATATTTCTTACAAACTGGGCTGGTGTGACCACTATTCATACTACTGGGAGTTAGAGCCTAGTGCACTATCACGAGTATCCTTAATCTTTGGCATTAGAGAATGGGAAAAAGATAGGGTTGGGGCTAAACATTTATATCAGAACTAAAAACAATTCCCACCATCTACCCTCAACTGAGAAATTAAAGCTATAAGATTTTGCCCTATTATTTTGCCTTTCCTTGATTTTCTCCTCTTCGATCTGTTGGGTATGAACCATAAGTCGGGATATATCTATCTCTTTAACCAACATGGTCATTCTACACTTCCTAACTAAATTCTCATATACACTGACACAAACTTACTCATTCAAGCCCTAGAATCAAAAACCTTAGTCGGAGCATATCTCACCAACCGAGTAAACTTTAGTGAATAATCATTAACACTCAAACTACTCTTCTTCAAGTTGAGGAACTACGGCACCTTGGATTCTCTCAACTCAAATAGAAAGAACTTGTCAAGAAGTGCAGTAGCAAATTTATCCTACTCAACTGGCCTTACATCTACATCTCTATCTTCCTTCCAATATTTGAACCAAGTATGGCCCATCCCTTGTAGCTGGTAAGAAACAAAATTGACACTTTTAAAAGAAGTAACAACTATGATATCTGACAACCTTTGAAAACTCTAAAAATAATTTTGTGGATTCAATTTAGACTTCGACCTAAAAATGCTAGCAAATTCATATGAGTGAAACCCTGGATTTTGGGTGCCTTCATATTCACTACTAGGTTAGATAGACAAAGAGATTGTTGTTTATTTTAAGTAGTAATAGATTAGGATTGCGCTATGAAAGAATCCTTGAATCTGTATAAAAGAATTGCTCATTCAGAGGGTATTTGGGAACTTGTGGTGGTGCTTGTTGGTTGTCATTCCTACTTCAGTTAGTTCTTTACGATCAATTTTCTGTAAAATGAATAGATAATGAGATAGAAAAAGAATTTTTATTAAAGTTCACACTATATTGAAGGACATGAACCACGAAAGGAGTGAGACCTTCCTAAAATATTTCTTAGCCTCTCTCTTATAAGTATTGCTCATTTCACACCCATGAAGAAGATTCTACTTAATGCTACTTTTAGAACCCTTAGGACACCTTAAACATGATTCTCTCATACAAGGTTTGACACGACATGAGAATACCCCCTAATCATTATATGGTGCCTAAGGTTACAAGTAACCCTAAGATAACCCATGGCTTGGCATGCATTAGAGTATCAAATAAAGTAACAAAACACTGGGTGAAAGATAACTAAAATAACCGCTACAAGTAATAATATAAAATTTTATGGAGATCAAAACTAAAAATAAAACCGTTTGACAACCAATTATTTTGAAAATCTAAGCATCTGCCTGAAAGTATATACTTATAATAGGTTGTTGGGAAAAATCCCCAACTAACTCCAGCAAAGTGAAATTGAAATAAAATATAACAAAATAAAAAATTAATAGCTAATCTACGAATAACGAGGACTTACCAAAAGCAACTGCTGAATGTGGTGCGGGAATGAGCTATGTATAGTCCGGGTACTGAGCATCTAAAAATATATTATTAGACAATAAAACATAGGAAATTATACGATTGGTACTTTGAATGTACTGTACACGTGAGATGTGAAACCAGCTAATATAAACTGAACATGAATGCATGAATATGTAAGTTGAATACAAAACCAAGTATAAATATATGCTGGATAAAAATTGAATGTTGAATAACTGAATATCTAAGTACTTTATCAAGCAAACTTAAACTAAAAATAAACTAAAAATGATATGAGGGTTGTAAGAGCTAACAATATCCAACATACCCCAATTTGAGGAAAACAGAGGCCCAATCTGTAACCCCTATTGGAAAGGTGTTAGTACCTTGTTGAGGGTATTTACACTGGCTAACATGGATCCACAAAATTGATGTTCTGAGGGACTTGGGTGTTTGTCCTAACTAGCGAGTGACCCCTTATAACCTATGGTGGCACCATATTTGTCTAACTTAAGGAATTGTACAAAAAGTGTCAGTCCTAAACTGGTGGGTAAAACTTCATCCCTGCATTCACTCGATGCTATGTTGCATTCCTAACTTAATGACACTAAAAGTTGATATATATATATATATATATATATATATATAGTAAAGTCTTAAAAATAGCAACATAAGCATAATTTGAAATAATCAAAACATGTCAACAAGTTCGTAGATGAAATCCTAGGTATCGGGTGTTCATAACCCAGCAGCTTTGTCTAATGCAACTAAACATGATGATAATTTAAAGTTGCTCATTGCATAGAATTTTACAAAACAAATCCAAAACTTAATAATATATCAATAATAAGGAAATTCATGATTTTGGAACATGGAAGATATCACTCTTATGTAAATACATGTATTTATATTTGACCATGGACCTATCTTTAGAAGAAAGTAAACTTGGTGATTTAAACGCATTTTTGGACTTAATTGGTGGAAGGGAGCCATTGATGAAATCTTACATGCCTGAAGTGAAGCCCTTGTAGAAAATCCCTAGAATTTTTGGATTGGGATAGAGAAACCCTAGCTTACATTAGGGGATGTGATAATTATTTCTTTTCCTACTGTCAATTGATTTACAATTACATGGTAAATTTATGGAAGTTTAGGCTTATATAAAACTCTTGGGGGAAGCCTAAACAATGTGAGATAGGAGTTGCTAGAATTGGAAAAGGCCTAAAAGTCCCTTTTTAAATGTTCAAGAATTTATTGTAAGTAGTCATCACGACTCGGGTAACTACTCATTACGACCTACCAGAAGTTGTGACCTGTGGCCCTGAGTACTGAGTCTTATCTGTTATGACAACGGCTCCCCTTCAAATGCCTCATTGGGTTTTATCACCGGTTGTTAGGAGAAGTCATGATTAGAGACTTGTTTTCTGCATTTTCTTCTTGTTGTGACAATCGGTCCACCTAACGACTCATTAGGACTTGTAACGACTCATAAGCTGGAGTTGTCACCACTGAGCTAAAATGTGAGATTCTTCACTATTGTAGAAATGAATCCACAAAATGACTCATTATGACTGATAATGTATCTTAGCAGAGTCCTTGTAAGTGGCAGTCGATAGACCCTTAATAAATTTTCCATAGCATTTCTCCACGATGTCATATTAAAGTGAGACAAATGGAATTTTAAAGCTAAATCAATGGCCTATCTTTTGATGGGTCTCGAGCTTGAAAACTTGGGGTATTACAGCCCCCATTAGCTTAAAAGGTACAATAAAATAGTCAACAAATAACAATAATAGCCTATATATATACAATCTTCCACAAAGTTGATAGATATTAGCTCGAAACAATTATAATGGTTATAGGAGTATAAAGTGTCAGAATTTCTCTTTGCAAAAGTAAAAACTAGTGGACAGTGAGTGGATAAACCACAGACCAAAATAAATCTTGATCTAATTTCCAAAATATCATCCTTATTTTTAGAATATGATGAATTATTAAATAAGGCAGTATGATTTCTGTTATAACAAAATTCATTTTAAAAGTGAAATGTTGGAATAAATCCAATTTTACAAAACAATAGTAAAATCATGGTTTTGGTTAAAATCATACCACTAAGTGAGCATGAATGCACCGAACGTATTTATGTCACCACATGTATCCAAACAATACAATGATAAGTTTCTAAGCTTCTATAAAGTAGAATCACACCTTTTCTAAGGGTAGAATAGTCACCCTAAATCCAACTGATATCATAACCACAGCCTTGGTCCCAATAGTATATAACTAGTTTAATAATAGCCCTTTAATCTGAGAAACCATGGTCTATGTCACTAAGTACAATAAGAAGTCTCATATTAAAGGATACTTAATATCGAACTATGGTTAACATGCTTATAATCAGGGCAATAGGATTCTATAGCCATAATGAGTGTTTCATCCTAAAGGTCTCGACAAATTTTTATCCCCATACTCCTTAATTAGGCTAAGTCATGATACACTAGTCATAAACAAGTTCTATCATCCAAACCTAGCATGGAATCTACACTATATACCACCTCATGAAGAAAGTAGATCCAAGCCTACCTCAATGTTGAGATTTTTTTTTTAATTATCCACCAATCTATCATATTTTATTCCACAATCCCAAAACACTACCCTTCTATTAAAATAATAATCTACACATCAATAAAAGTAAAATGAGACCTATATTGTCATATAAAAATCTGAGTCCAAAATTAAGACAACAATGGGCCCCCGTGGCCTTTAAATAAAATCTAAAATTGAGCCCATCATGAGGGCTCTCAAAGGACAAGGAATGTATGCTAAAAAGTTGAGCACAAATATAGCCTAAATCAAGGCGAAAATAAGCACCTAAAATCTAGAAATTTTAATACTTTGATTCTAAGAATTTACAATTAAAAAGAATAAAATTTGATGGGAAAAAAATAGAGAAATGGCAAACGAGTGTTAGGATAACTTACCTTAGCTTCAATGGATGATTCCCATACTTACCACAGTACGAAATCAAAAATAGAGGAAAAAAACATTGTTTTCTCTTGTTTGACTTCAATTACCATGTGGAAATGGAGATCGTCCAACTTTATGTTCCATCTTTATCGTCCAATACTCTATCTTGTCAAAGAATACACAAAGGAAAATATCATAAAATAGAAGCACTCCACAAAATCTTATTAGGCCGACCAAACACTGAAATCAGGATCTACTCTTGAATACACCCCGGTAGGACAACCATAACTCAAACAAATAATGAATCACTTTACCTCTGAAGATGGTTCCGATGCTAACACCTATTTTAAGGTCAAGCTCACTATCATAAAAATAAACCAAAACCTCAAGAAGCGATTCCAGGAAAGACCACCTGCCTCTAACTCTCTAACTTCTCTTTAGAGAAGAACCACATCATGACAAGAAAGAAGCCTCTAATCTCAAGACTAGTACCAAGAGAAAATGATAAAGAAGAGAAAAATATAGCAGATCTAAGAGATAAATCTAGGACATCCCAATATCAATATTAAAAACACTATCAAGTGATGAAATAGCAAAAAGTGAAGGACGGACCCTAAATTGTTCAATCTAAAAAATGGGCTACATAGTGAAGGACATCAAATAAAAAAATCTTCACAATCTAGAAGGCAAGTCTAGAAATCCCAAACTAAAGAAAGAGTAATATAATTAAATTACCAATGAATAAGAATGAGAAGGACTAGAGTTCTAACTAGATAATACTAGTGTAAATAGCTACCCACCAAGGATCTATAACATCAAGAAATGACAACAATAACAACAGCAATATAAATATAAAAAAATGAATAGGTGGTACAAAAATGAAAATCAATAGCAAGCACCACTCAAGGGCCATAATAAGGCCAATATGCCAAGGTAAATGACACTTAATCCCAAATGCTACTCCCATAGGGATAAAATATCTATACAGATCTATTCCATCCATTATTAAACGTCAGAATCTCACTCCATGTCTCTGAATAATGGTTGCTCCACACAACGCACACAACACCGATTAACTCACACTGTGATCGGCAGGCTACAAAAGTATAGTATGAGTACTAAACATATAGTACTTAGTAGGCAATTGTAGACCGAGCTCCCAAGATAATTATAATACCTCTTACTTTTCTTAGTTCAGTTCAACTTTTAGTAAATGCATAAGTGGCTTAGAACTTGAAAATATAACTAAGTGTTAGAGACTTAGTTTTATTTTTGGCCTCTTAACTTTGATGATTTTTAAATTGACCTTCCCGACCCCAAGATGTAAGTTTTTGAGTTGATTTGTATTTAAGGGTGTAAGTAGCATGCCTCGGGTGTGTTTTGGATTTTTTGTATAAGGTTTGGACCACGTTTGGATTCCCAAAATAGTAGCTCACCATAATTGCACCGTGTCACAAAGGCAATAGTAGTGGAAGCCTTGGCGTATCGTGGTGAGAGCCTAAACAGTGTTCCTGTTGTAAATTTTAATTTGCAAGGGTAGTTTAGTCTTTTTTCACCACCCCTAAATTGTGAAAACATAGGATTAAATAGATGAAAGGGCATATTTTGCCCACATTCCCCAATTTGATTAAATAAGAAACCCTAAACTCTATAATTGTTTATCAAGCTAAACCTTCCCCCCTCTGTGAAAGATCAATAATTGGGGTTTCCAAGACATGAACATTCAAGCTTATGATATTCTTCAGAATTTAATCCTTGGAGGTACGTTAGGTGTTCATCCATGATCCTTTTTCACCCATGGAGTCCAAGAATCCATCTTTTATGCTTTAAATTCTTAATTTACATTTGTATAGTGATTTATCTACTTAAAGATTTTATGAATTTTGATTATACAGATGATTACAATCTATTTTAAGTGAAAATATCCCATACATGTTTGAAGCATGAAATTTCTTTATTAAGTCCCCAAGTATGGTTTTAGTACTACAATTATGTTATTCCCACAGTTTCACTTTCAGTATTTAGTTTAGAACTCAGTTTAGTTTTGCTTGACCATAGCATATAGTTTATCAATTATTTAGTTATCAATTTTTAGTGTTTCAATTTACAAACTATTTCTGAATCATGTTATATGCTTGGTCATGCATTCTCAAATTTTATAATATTCACGCATGCATATCCAGTTATCTCATGTTATTAATTTAGTTAGTTGTTATTCATACACATAAGCCCATGTATATCAGCCTAACCTTATCTTGCATACTAGTAAATTCAAAGTACTGACTGCATATTTATGTCTTGCGCTATTGTATACCATATAATAGGTTCGAACACTTAGATTCCCAATTGTACTAAGACATTCCAATGCATTAACAATAATAACAGTGGTGAGTCCTTATATTTTGATGGATGATTATGTTTATTTTAGTACTTTAGTCTAGTAGAAATTCAAAGTTTGTTGGGGACATGTCCCATCAACTCTACAGTCATTCAGTTAGAGGCTTTTAAACACTTTCTTATAGTTATCCACCTTTCAGTTGATTGTCAGTCCTTATGTTATTAATTTTAGATGGTTGTTTCAGATTTAAAAGTTTAATAATTTCTTTGACTTATTAAACCTTCTATAATATTTAGTTATTCCATATATGTGTGTCTTTTATTAGCACTTTTATTCAGTGCTCATAATAGGTAAAAGGTCATGGGTTAGCTTATAAGTATAAGTGTTGTGTGGCATCCAGGGTGTACTCCTGGGGTATTACAAACTTGGAATCAGAGCCTATGGTTTTGAAGTGTGCTAAGGACTCTTAAAGCTACATAATTAATGTCTTGTGCATGGGTATGAAGCGTGCCACACTTAAGGACAAGAGGCTACAAAACGTTTAAGGAAAAGTTTCCCTTTTTTTATTGTTCATGTCGTATGAATGAGCAAGATCTCAATTTAAAATCTCTTTATTATTCAACCTTCTTCCCATTTACAGAATATGTCTCCCATAAAGACTAACGAAAGTAGAAATGAGAATCAGCCTATACCTCCACCCGTTTAGGAAGATCCCCTAAATGAGTATGTTTCTCATGCTGAATTTAGAGCTGCATTTACCACTCTAACTCAATTACTAATAACTCAGAATAATCATAAGGATATTATCCCAACCAATCCATTGGTCAATATCATCATATCTAGGATTTAGGATTTCACCTAAATAAACCCTCTATTATTTTTAGAACTAAGTTTTATGAGGATTCGCAAGAGCTCCTTGACCTAGTTCAAATGGTAATTGACATTATGGGTGTGACTTCTAGTGAGACTGTAGATTTAGGTGCTTACAAGTTGCAGGATGTAGCTCATACCTGGTATAGGCAGTGTAAAAGAGATGAAGGCGCAGATGCAGGACCTATTGAGTGGGAGAAGTTTGTTATAACCTTTTTAGATAGGTTCTTTCCCTTGTAGGTAAGGGAAGCTATAGTTTAGGAGTTTATCAATTTGAAGCAAGGTAACATGAGTGTGAGGGCGTATTCCCTTAAGTTTACCCAGTAGGCTAGGTATGCTAATGTGGTGTCTTATAACAGGTTAAGAATGAGTAAGTTTGTTTTTGGTGTAACTGATAGTGCAGTCAAGGAATGTAGGACTGCTATGTTGATAAAGAATATGTACTTTTCTAGGATCATGGTTCATGCTAAGCATATTGAGAAGGAGAAATCTAAGGAAAAGGAAGAGAAAATAAGAGGGCTAGGATAGGTAGTTTTAATCTTTCTCAACCAATGTCAGAGGGTGGTAGCCATTCTCAATTCAGTTAAAAGTTTTCATTCCCAGCTCTGAGTTTAGCTATTGTGCTAGTACTATAGTTCAGGAGTGATAATTAGGATAAGGCTTCAGGCCCCAAGACCCAAGGTAGTGAGAACAGGGGTCGTAGTCATCTACCTTGTGGAGAATGTGGTAAAAATCATAAAGGTGTGCATAGAACTAGCAGTGATGTGTGTTTTAGGTGTGGTAATCCAGGATACAGATTTTAGGAGTATTAAGTAATGGCTCAGAGAGGAAAGGATTTGCGTCTACAAGATCAGTCCAACCGTCTTTTAGTTCTATCCGGTCGTCCGACTCAGCAGGGCACCAATTGCAGTGCCACCAGCGGTCAATGTTAGAAAAAAATTATGCACTCCAGTCCTAATATGATCAGGAACTTTCTCCTTATGCGATTATAGGTATGTCATAGGCCTGTAATATTCCTGTGTATGTTTTAGTAGACCACAAAATTTCATTTCCTCTACATAAGCCCTATTTTGTTGACAAGTTTAGCATCAATCCCAAAA
Organism: Capsicum annuum; assembly: GCF_002878395.1. Taxonomy (NCBI): domain Eukaryota; kingdom Viridiplantae; phylum Streptophyta; class Magnoliopsida; order Solanales; family Solanaceae; genus Capsicum; species Capsicum annuum. The sequence goes on along the minus strand of NC_061114.1, from coordinate 87,767,899 downwards.
CCTTAGCAGAGCCCTTTTAAGTGTCTAACTTAGCGGGTAAATATATCTTGGCCATACGAGTGTACAAAAACTACCTATTTTAATATCCTAGAAAATCACTTCAGTAGACTTCAGAAATAGAGCCATTTAGTTTTAGTTTTCAAATGAACCGACCATTTAATGGAGGGGTAGTACCTAAATTCTTAGGATTAAGATGTCTTTTCAGATTCTGTATTAGCATCCTATGATAGCATATGATCTAGAATTAGAGGTATGAAACCTAGAGTTTAGCAATAGTAGTAGAATTGGGATGCTGTTATTTGAATTTAAGCAGATTATATTTAATGGGGCTAGTTGGATGAAAGGTGAATCAGTAGGCTTGAAGTAGTGTATGTAAGAATTTAGGTTTTTTAATATGAAACATATGTTGTGGATGTGATATTTGTAAGCTATGATTAAAGTAGTATGGTTATTAAAGATTTTGGGATATCTATATTATGTGTTAAAATCTAAGTTTGAATTTGTGAAGGTTGAGCTAATAGAAAGAGGAGTTGAAAATTCTAAGTTAGCCAATTTTAAGCTATTACATGATTATCTTTAGGGATATAGAGGGATAAAAGTTGTATCTCAGAAGAATTACCAGCAACAAGTTTTACATTATCGCGCAAAGTCATTTAGCATGAGTTTACCAGTTATATGTAGTATTATACCCCAGATTCCAAAGTAAATTAGTGGAAAATCAGTTTAGAGATGAAAATTAAGTGGTTTATAGATTTAGAGTAATGACTTTAAGCTAATGGAGGGATGATAGATCAAGTTACCAAGTAAGTCTCTTTAGTTCTAATAGTGATGCCAGCGTGTTGTAGAACAACCCTTAAGAGAAAAATGCCCAATCCATTTTTATATCAATGCAAGGTTTTCAGTCATAAAGATATCTACTCATGCCTTATATGTCATCTCTACGATCATCATTCATGTTCATACACATCACATAAAATTTTGTACACTTTAAATCCATAGTATAAGAAGTTTCAGTTAAATCAACAGTAAAAACCATGTTCCATGAATTTATGAACTCTAAAATCAAGTCATCCAGCTCATGACTCGATTACTAATGCTTTACAATATGTTCAATTTCAGTACTCAGGCTACTCTTTCAATGATCAGTGAAATTCAAATTTTTGTTATGTATATCCTCAGATTTGATTTCTTGATGAATTCATGTCATTGATACTCTATTCCTTAGGCCTCGGTTTTAGATTCTAGATATTCAGTCATTATTCAGTTTGTAAGATTCTTGTGCATCATCTCAGTCTTTGCTTAGTATTTCAGTCAAGATAGTATCATTCGGGGGATGAACTAACCTAAGGGGGAAATGTTGTAACACCCTCGAGTTTTCATGTACTAAATCTCTCAACTTTTCATCATGAAACCAAATCTAGACTAAGGCAGTGGTTACCCATAAGTTGAATCTCTTATTTCTATTTTAGTCATATACATACCTTTATGTCATTGCATACATTCACAAATCAGTTCAGTCAGTCACCATGTTTCAGACTCAATCATGTAATCATGTTTATAGTTATGTATGTTCGGTATGTAATATCAGTTCCTTCAGTACTCTCAACTTAATCAGTCTCATTTGAGGATGAATGTTTCCAAGGGGGAGATATTGAATACCCATACTATTCTTAGTTCAATTTACCTTTTAGTACATGCACAAGAGGTTTAGAACCTGAAAATTAGCGAAGTATTGGAGACTTAGTTTTATTTTTGAACTCTTAACTTGGATGATTTTTAAATTGAGCTTCCTGATCCCAAGTCATAAGTTTTTGAGTTAATTTATGCTCAAGGGTTTAAGTATTATGTTTCGGTAAGTTTCAAATTTTTTGTATGAGGTTTGGACCATCCTTAGATTTCTAAAATAGTAGGTCACCACGATTGCCCCGTGTCATGGGGTCTATACAGGTGGAATCCTTCGCACATCGCTGTGAGAGCCCAAATGATGTTCTAGTTGTGAATTTTAATTTCCAAGGGTTGTTTGGTCTTTTTCCACTGCCCTCAAATCGTGAAAACATGGGATTAAACAGCTAAAAGGGCATATTTTTCCCGCATTCCCTAATTTGACTCAAAAAGAAACCCTAACATCTCTAATTGTACATAAATCTAATCCCCCCTTCAAGAAAGATAAAAAATTGGGGTTTCCAAGCCAAGAACATTCAAGCTTCTGATATTCTTTCGGATTTAATCCTTAGAGGTATGTTAGGTGTTCATCGATGGGTCCTCTTCACCCATGGAGTCCAAGAATCTATCTTTTATGTTTTGAATAATGAAATTACATATTTATAATGATTTATCTCCATGAAGCTTTTATGAATTTAAATTATACATGATGTTTACAATCTATTTTCATTTAAAGCAACCCTTACTCATTTGAAGCATGAATTTCATTGCGAAATCCCTAAGTATGGTTTTAGTATTGCAATTATGCTATTCCCACAGTGTCAGTTTGAGTATTCAATTTATAACTTAGTTTAGTTTTGTTTGACAATAGCATAGAGTTTATTTGTTATTTAGTTATTAAATTTTAGCACTTCAATTTACAGACTATTTCTGAATTATGTTGTATGCTTAGTCCAGCATACTCAGATTTTACAGCATTCACACATACATATCTGGTTATTTCATGCTATTTATTTAGTTAGTTGTTATTCACATACATGAGCCCATGCATATCTGGCTAACCTAATCAAGCATACCAGTACATTCAAAGTACTGACCACACACTCATTTCTTATGCTATGATGTATCATATCATAGGTTTGGACGCTCAGGTTCCCGATCGCCTTTAGATATTCTAGCATATCTACAGTAGTAGCAGTGGGGAGTCCTAATATTTTAAGGGCCGATTATGCTTATTTTAGTACTTTAGTCTAGTAGTTAGTCGAAGTTAGGAGGGGACATGTTCCATCAATTCTAAAGTTATTCTGTAAGAGGCTTTCAGATACTTTCAGATAGTTATCCATCTTTTAGTTGATTGTCAGTCATTACGTTTTTACTTTTAGACAGATGTTTCAGATTTAATAGTTTAGTAAAGTCTTAGTATTATAAAACCTTATGGAATATTCAGTTATTCCGCATATGTGTATCTTTTATTAGCAGTTTCATTCAGTACTCACAACAGGTACCAGCTCAAGGGTTAGCTTTTGGTCACTTGTGATTGTAAGCACCGTGTGGCATCTAGGGTGTACTCCTGGAGCATTACAATAATACATATATATATCATATATAAATAAAAGTAGAGTCTTAACCAAAATATCCAGTAACCACACAGTAAATCTACTGTGATTGTAAGGGCACACTATCCTACTCATATCTAAGAAAGAAACATAATAAGGCTAAGGAATTATTAAGGATGAACAATCCTATTCCATCAATACTCAGGAGTCTCAACATAATACCATATATCACCGTCCAATATACAAATAAAGGGTGAAAGAAGGATATATAATAGTATACAAGGCCAAATGATGAATATACAATCATAGTAAAAGATGGAAGGGAGGGATATATGGTAAATAGCTACATATAAATAGATATACATATACGTATAAACCAGGTCAATTAAAGGTACAACTTAAATCATCAGACTTGCATCTTAAGAACTCATAATCATACCAGGAACTAGTGCTAATATGCTAAGGGTTTCTAGTCCATGCATTTAATCATGAGTTAATCATGCATAATAATATAATCATAAGATGAAAGATCCAGAATCATACCTCAAATTTCAATACCAGATCATTAACAAAGCTTCAACAAACTAGCAATAACAATGATCATAACAACAATAATTAAAATAGCAATAACAACATGAATAATTTTCTATTCCATATAAACAATACCTAACTGAGCATTTCACAAAATCCACCTCCCTAGGCTCATAAGCTTCTATCAGCATACAACACACCACAAGATGTACGCATCACCTATACCTATGAAACCCCTTATAAGGCTAATAGTTATAGGCTTATACTGGTGATAGGCAATGTGCATTAAAGAATAGATGCTAAGATATAATCCATAATACCACAATTACTCAAAATACCATAGTAACCCAGTGTTTAACTTCACTTCATTAAGTATCATAATAAATATCCAGACTTAAACCCATAAATATATAATCAATATCTAGACTTGAATGATAAATATGTCATCAGGATCCAGACTCGAACTAATAAATAGATAATCAGTATATAAACTTGAATTGGTAAATATACAATCAATATCGAGACTCAAATCAGTAAACATAAAATCAACCCTTAAAGTGTAAGAATATAAACACCTAATTTCTAAGCATTTATCAATAAATTAAATGAATCTTAGAATGAATTCAAGGGAAATTGTGGAATAATCGATACCCAAGCTCCCTAATTAGTTTCAAGAAAGTTATTTTTACAGGTGAAACTCAATTGGGATTTTTTAGGTAATTTTTGGACCCAAAGCAGAATGGTGCAATATGTGTAGCAATATTCTCGTATTTATTAATAGAATGTATTTTTATAGCGTAGAATCTTTAAGAGTCTTCTGAGAAAGAAAAAACAAAGGTTTTGTGGTTTGCTGAGTTTCTTTAGCATCGAGGTAGGCTAGGTTTATCCATTGTTAGATTGAGATATTTCATTGTATTCTTATGATACTTTGCTGAATTTGGGATGGTATTATGGTGTTGGATTTATTAAATGCAAGGCTTGGATTTTGTTGGATCATTTAGGCTAAATTGAAACTCTAGAGTTGAAATACTTATCTTATAGCCTTGAAGCTTAGTGCATTAGACTTCATTACTCATGTTTAGCATAAGAATGCCTTAGTTTGATCTAAATTACGTAGCATTCTCTAATTAATCATACTTTGGGTAGGTTTTGCCTTAGTTTCTTACACTAATGAAGGCTGCCTTAGTTCCGTTGGACTTAGTTATAATTCTTAAGTAGAACTTTTTCCTTAGGACACAGTATATTAGTGATGATTAAAGGTTATATAATGACTAGTAGTCAAATGGATTAGTTTAAAAAAAACGGTTAACTAGTAAATGGTGACTATTGTATATTGATGATACGATTGTTAAATGATAATAATGTTATGGAATCTGAGTACATTCTCTAATGTTGGGGAAATATGAAATGTTGGTAAATGACTAGTTGATGATAATCATGGAATGATGGTCAAATAATGATGAAAGTCAGTTATAATGTTGGTTTATTTTTTTATTTTTATCTTAAATATACTCTCTAGTCGTATCGAAGGATGTGATGAGTTATTTAATTTTCTTTACCAATTGACATATGGGATCTAATTTTGTAGTTAACTGTTGATTGCGTTAATGTTTTATGGTACGTTGTTATTTCAAATTGTTTGCTTATTATGCATGGCAATATCGGCATGTGTTGATGCCTTACGTTATACTATTATTTTGATTTAATTAATTATTATGTACGACGATGATGGAGCTAGTTCAGGTTCATTATCGTACCTTGATTTAGTTTTTTATCTTTCATTTTATCATACTTATATCATGATTTATCCCTGTCAGTCGATAACACCTACTGAGTACCCATTGTTTTGGTACTAATATTATACGTCTGTACCTTTTTAGTGCAAATCAGAGTAATAGCTCTCGTTGTTGACCATTGTTTATGCGGTGACTAATTTTTGAACATAGGTTAAGCTCCTGGTAATTGATTCACCCATTTCCTTCTACTTTTATTTTCATTCTTTTATTTCGAAAAAGATGTATTAATTATTCTAGAGTTTTGAGTTTTATTGTCTTTATGTTCTCTTTATTGGCTATACCAGGTTGTGGGATTGTTATCTTGTATCAACTATTTTTATCTAAACATTTTACTAATTTATATATTGTGTTCTTAGAATTTCTCCTATGATGAATATATCCTACTAAACTAATCCATTGGGTTAGCTCCGTTTTATGGTATTGGCTTACCTACTAGCAAGATTTAGTAGGGGCTATCATGACTCATAAATCAGGATGTGAAAACATCCCTAGGACATGTGGTATCTAAGGACGGGATTACGGTGGACCTAGGATTGAGGCTATTCATGATTGGACTCGGCCTACATCTCCATCTGAGGTTCTTAGCTTCTTTAATTTTTGTAGTCACTATAGGATGTTTGTTGAGGGTTTTACTACTACTGTAGTGCTGATAAAAAGTTTGATCCAAATAAGGTTCCTTTCTAGTGGTCCGTGGAGTGTGAGTCGAGCTTTTTGACGTTCAAGGGATTTTTTTATTTCTTTTCCTATATTTGATCTTCTTTTTGAGAAAGAGGGATTAAGAATGTATGGTGATGGATTTAGTTTTTGTTTGAGTTTTGTGTTAATGCAATATAGCCAAGTTAATTCTTATACATCGATGCAGCTGAAGGTGCACATTAACAACTACCCCACTCATTCTTTGGAGTTTGCAACAATAATTTTTACGCGTATAATTATGAGGTATTACGCATATGGCATGCATTGTGAGATATAGACTGATCATCATAGACTTCAAGATCATATGACAAAAATAGAGCTTAGTTCTATGCAATGCAGAGGGATGGAGTTGCTGAAGGATTATGACATCTTTATTATATAATATCTAGGCAAGGAAAATATGGTCGTGTATGGTTTGAGATAGAAGGTTGTGAGTATGGGTAGCTTGGATTTTATTTTTGTTTTTCCATTGGCGTGGGACATACATTCCTTAGCCAACTTCAAGGTACAACTTGATATTTCTGTCACTAGAAGGATTCTTGCATGTGCTGAGGTAAGTTCTACCTTACTTGAGTAGATTCGGAGTCGTCAGTTTGAGAATGTTAGACTTTGTACTATCCGTAATTAGGTATTGTATGAGAAGTCCAAGAGGGTTATCATAGATTCAAAGGGTATTCTGAGGTATGATGGCTTTATTTGTGTTCTTAGGGTTGATGATTTTATTTAGTCGATATTACATAAGGCTAATAACTCCAGAATTCTATTGATTCTGGTTAAACCTAGATGTATAGAGAATTTAGGTAGGATTATATATGGAGTGGCATAAAGTGAGATATGGAGAACTTTATAGCTCATTACGTATGCTGTCATTAAGTAAAGGCCAAGCATTAAAGGCCGATAGCTTGTTTTAAGGATTGCCCTTTCCTGTGAAAGTGGGAGCGGATCACCATGTAATCTGTTAGTAGTTTACCTCACACCTCCAATGGTTCCACTAATATTTGTGTCATTTTAGATTGGTTGACCTAATTAGCATATTCTTTCTTATTCAAATGTCCTTCAGTGCCAAGAGGATGCCCGCATCGATATTTGTGAAAGAGTTTACCTATATGGAGTGCTAATATTTATTATTTCAAACTGGGGCTCAAAATATGCTTCTATCTTTTATAGGGATTTTCAGGAGGAGTTAGGTAGTTAGGTGTATCTTAGCACTGATTGTCATGCTCAAACGAATAGTCATCAGAGCAGCCTATTCTATTTTTTGAGGATATTCTTTGAGCTTCTGTTATGAATTTTGTAGGTCAGTGGGAGCAACATTTTACATTGGCAGAGTTCATATATTATAATAATTACTATTCAAGTATATATATGGCACCATTTAAGGCATTATATGGTAGGCATTGTCGATCTTTAGTTGGATGGTTTGAGACCTCAGAGGTTAGACCCTGTGGTCCATATGTACTTTTGAAGTCATTGGATATACTCAGGGTGATTCAAGATAGGCTGAGGGCAGGTCAGAGTAGGCAGATGGCTTACGTAGATCGTATACTTTTTGCCTTAAGGTTTGGAGTCTGAGATCAAATATTCCTTTGAGTACTAGCCATGAAGGGTGTTATGAGGTATGGGAGAAAGGGCAAGATCAACCCTAGATATATTACAACTTTTAAGATCCTTCACACAGTTGGAGTAGTGTCTTTTAAGTTGGTATTGCCCCAGGATTTTCTTTTGTTCATCTAGTTTTCCATTTATCTGTGTTGGGGTGTTTCGGCGTTGCATCCCTAATTAGTCATATATATTGTAGAATCCGGTTCAGTTACAAAAGAGGTCGACCTTTGTGGAGGAACCTATTCTCATACTCTCTAGGGATGTCATATGGTTATACTCTAGGGAAATTCTAGTAGTTATGGTTTAATAGAGGCACCACCTAATAGAAGAGGCTACTTGGGAGATCGAGAGCGAGATTAGGACCCTGTATTCCCACCTATTCGATCCTTCTAGTATGTCCTAACCCTTTTATTTTCATGAATGAAAGAAATTTTAATTTTAAATATTGTAATGACCCTCTATGTTATTTTCTACACTTTTTTGCTATTTAGAGCTTTCCTATAGATTCCCTAAGTCATTTGACTTTCTAGAGCTGACAGTTTCATTACTAGGCTTTTTCTCTAGCTTTAGAGCCACTTTCTTATTTTGAAGTCTTTGCTTGTAAGGATTGGCCATCAAGAAAAAAATCAGGTTAAATACCTTATCTGTAATTCTGATAGTTCCATCAACTCCAAAATGTTGATTATAGGGTAGGGGACCTTTGGTTTAGGTCCCAAGGTGTCCGAACTTATTTCGGGCAATTGGTTGGAATTTAGTAAATTTTAATGGCACTATTAAGTCTAAAATATCAAATTTGATAGTGTAGCATAGTTCATTTGTGTTAACAGGATTCCAAAAAAAATCTTGAGGGGTTGGTGGTAACTTAAAAAATTCTAAGTTCATCTGATGCATGATTCAACTCATGCATCCGCTAAAGCAGATCGTTGGTCTCTTTAGTGGAGGCTGCTTAAGCAGAACTTTGGTTAATTTAGTGGAGGACTCTTAGGAAGCCAATAGGTCACTTTAGAGGTGAAGGATTCTCTATCTTGGTCATTTTAGCAAAGGCCCATCCGCTAAAGCGAGCGTTACTTAAGCACCGTTTCCATTAATTTAGTGGATGCTAGCCTAAGGTAGGGATCTCTTTAGTGGTGACCTCTTAAGTAGAACTTGGGAGGGCATTCAATTCATCCCTTTACCTATTTTTCCTAATTTCACCAGAGTCTCAACAACAAAAAAGCCATAAAGAGTGTGGGAAATAGCACGACTAATATTTAAGGGATCGCGGGTTGTTTGTTACCTCGAAATAATCATTTCCTCATAATAAACCTTGTAGGTTTCCATCTAATTCTTGGATTAATTCTCTAATTTAGTAATAAGTCCCTAGATTCATGTTATGTTGGTTTTGGTATTGCTTAAGCTAATAATTTACCTATGCTGGAGGGTAAATAATCCTTGAGGTTATAGGCGAAGGCGTGTTGATGATTTTGAAATTGTGATCCTGTAAGCAGGCCAGACATAGGATATTGATGTGATTTTAGACACAAACCATAAAATACATTAGGTGTCATTGTTCTCATATTAATGAATAGATTACTATTTTGATCATGCTGCATCCTATGAAGGCTTCTTAGAAGGGAAATCACCAATTTAGCAAACTTTGTACATCTTTCTACAGAGTTTAGGTAGGCTAGGCTACCTTGCTCTTAGGTTTAACTTAATTATAGTATTTATATAATATTATGCTAGTTTTGGGTTGGAAAATAGGACTTGGAGGTATTTTAGTATGATTTAGATAATTTTGCCGATTAAGGAACTGTAACTAGGTGTAGTTGACTTAGTTACCAAATTCTTAGGTGAAGTTACTACTTAGGACCTATGAGGTTTATCTATTACCTTGTAGTGGAATTTTACAATTGTTTTTTTCAAGGTAGATTTGCCTTAGAATTGACTTTTGGGGTAAGAAGTGCGCCCCTCTAGCGTACATTAGGCTATGATTAAAATTAGCTCCTTGTATACTCAATACACCTTCTACATTGTTTTAATTACTTTCTTGAACTTGAGGTATTTTTAGGCATATTATGAGTTATTCTAGATTTATGCTTGGGATATTTTAAGACCAGTTTAAGTCCAACAATTATGATGGTATATCTTTTGATTCAAGTAAGGAAATTACGATGATATAACTTTTTATTCAAGTTCGATATTCTTGATATTATTTTTTGATATAATTTGGTATGTGAGGTACCACTTTCAGGTCAAATCCGGTATTAAGAGGTTATTTATGATGGTTATGGTACCATTTTGAGTACGATGTTAGAAAGCTCCATGGTTACAATTTTGAGACATGTATAGTTTGTATAATTGTTGTTATTACTACTTCTAGGTTTCACCTAATAGACTTATGGGGAACTGAATTGAGTTATTTACTTTGTTTGCATTTTCTAGGATTATGGAGGCCAAATTCGGTTAGAGATTTCTATGTTCTCTTTATTATTATCGTTTAAGTTGTTTACTTTCAGTAGTTGTAGCTTTATTCCAATTTTGCCCTTTTTGTTTGACTTAGCTTATATATCTTTTATTTTATTGTATTTATATAATAATTTAGCTCAGTCAGCCAGTAATGCCTACTGTGCACCCGCTTCTTTGATACTCATACTACACTTCTATAACTTTATGGTGCATATCTAAGTACTAGGTGTTGCTATTGATGTTGTTTAGTGCTAGTTAGAGTCATAGATAGGGTGAGCTCTCAGAGCCAGAGTTGACCTTCTCTCAATCTTCAATTTGTTTGATGGTCTTTCTATTTTCAGTCTGTTGTTTATTTGACTTGATAGTACTCGTATTTTTATTAGAGGATCATGTATAGAGCTTACTAGGTCATGGGATATTCTTATTCTTCTCTTTATTTCTCCCAAGTTATTCTTTTGTTCTTATATTAATGGCTAGCAATTCATATACTTGCATATTTCTGGAATTTATGCCATGTTCTACCAATTAGCCCATTACTTAATGTTTTTGGCTATGATTTTTCTTCCCTATTAGCGAGATATAGTAGATTCCATCATGACTTATAAAATTGGGTCATGACATTTTTGGTGCCTTGTTTTCACCCTAGTTTGATGTATTCTTTGGAGGCACAGTATATGTAAGTGGAGGTATTAGTTCAAAAATGTCGATGAATGAACGAAGCAAAATAATTTGTACGTATATAATATGTGTTTGGTTAAGAGTAGATGCTGGAAGGTACCACTCGTACCTTTACTAGAGAATAGGAGTCCATAAAATAGTCACTTTGTCCCACTCAATATGAGTCCACCGACAAGTCATGAATTGAACCTACGACTCATGGTATAATTTTTACTTAAAAGAGTGCTGAATCTAATAATTTTATACCCATAAGTATGATTCATCCTCCAACTCTTTGTTGGAGACCACAATATATGGGATGTTTTGCGCATAAAGGTTTAGTCCTTTTTTCACTTATATAGATTTGAAACTTGAAGCTTTCGTTCCACAACAAGGTTACTGCCATTGAAATTGATTCCACGGGTTTTACGTCTCATTGTGGAGTTAAGTTCTTAGGTTTTGAACATGTGTAATGGCTCAAACATAGATTACGGTCATTGGAAATGCAAATTTAACAATTCCCTCCTATATTAATATTTAAGCACTTTGGGCTACGCAAGCTTCAGCATTAATAATCACTAAATAGATTATTGGGAGTTGGTCATGCAAAACAATGGTTGTTTCATTTTCTATGTAAATTTTGGACCGTAATTCCTACCAACTCAAAGAGTATAGTATCTAGTCAGTAATCAACAAAATTAGAGTAGAATGAGCATAATTTTAAATTTTTAGGTCATTTACTCTACTCCAATGTGCACAACAGTTTCAACATTTACAATTCAAGTGGATCTTCCTCAAAGTCAATTAAGTTAGTCCAAATGCATTCAATAACATGTCATTAGGTCACAACAATCTTACAGGATTGAACATGGCTTTCCCACACACAAAATCATCTTAAAAATTACCCTAGGGATCTAAAAGTATACAGTTCAAGTGTGGAACCCATTAGTGTAACTCAAAATCAATGACAAAAGTTAGACAAAGGGGATTTACCTACTTCCAAAGTAAACTTATATTCTCAAGAGATGATGACAATGTGCACTATGTAGATCTCATGAAAACTACTAAAATTAAAGAGTGATAGAAGATTTTAAATTTAATTAGGAACGGAGAATGGATTATAATACAGACTGAAGAATTTAAATGAGAAAAAATAGAATGAGTATTGAGACATTGTGTTTGGAGAGAAAACAGGTATCACGTTTTCAATGTCAAGGTATATCGGAAAAATGTTATAAGAATTGGGTCGGTTTGGGTAGCATTACTTTTAAGTTTATTGACTTGCAGGACCACGACACGTCCCATGAGTCATGGTTAAAATACACTATTCCTATGTACATTTTATGATTCACAGAGAATAGGAACTTTTTTGGGGCCTACGAGTTCAAGGCACGATTTATGAAAGGCACCCACAACTCATGCACTACCTCATAGATCGATGTCAATTTCTTCACTTAGTCCAATTTGCTGCAGGTGATGGAAATACTAATTGTGTAAAACTACAAGTCATACTGAAACTTGTGAAATTAAGTTAATGAATAATGTCGATTTGACCAATCGGTATAGTTAGCCTTACAAATTATTTTTTAAGGGTATATTTAATGAAGACCAACTATAGGTTTACTCTACCTCATGTTTTTTTAATTTTAGTGACTACGACAGGGTCTAAGTATCGTGAAACCATCATATGATTCGTACAATGACTCATGGATCTTTATTTTGTCCACTTTTTCCTTTCTTCCTTTTTCTTTTTGATATCATACCTATACACTCAAGAACACATTAACCAACACAAAGAATAAAATCAAAACTAAGAGAAAGAACATTTGGTTGCCTCCCAAGAAGTGCTTGAGTTAACATCGCATCACGACATAGATATCTAGATTAATGAAAGTTCGCCAAGATATCTTGGATTGCCAGCCATGGTGAACCTTATTTAACATCAAAGCACGATACAAACCCTTGATTACTTAAACTTGAACAAGGACCTAAATAAATTACTTTTACCTCAACAACTATCTCCAGGTATGACTTCACATGCTTACTATTTACCTTCATGATTCGTAAGTTTAATAGAAACATACGAGGAGATCACACCACTATAAAAGGTCCTAACTATTTAGACATCAACCTTCTAGGAAACTAGCAAAATCCGAGTTGAACAATAAGACCAAATCAGTCAAATTAAACTTGCACTTTTCCGTATTCCACTTGTGCTACATCTTTATATTTTCTTTGTAAAGTCCTGCAATTTAATAAACTCCAAATTAGAACTTATCCAAATCATTTAATTGATCAAGCCTTAAGTTATAGGTATCACTTCAGTTCAAATTTAACTTTTTGAGCACCCACATGGCCTTGTCCTCAATCTTATTCAATAAATGACCCTTTTCCAAATATAAGATAATATGGAGACGTACCCATAAAGGTCTTGAAGGTATTCCAGTATGCTTGCAGTGTGTAATCCATTTTTCTAGACCAATTCATTCCATTTGCATTCATAGTCTTCACAAAGATTATAATTATCTTATGGTTAAAGACCCTAAACTACCCACTAGATTGTAGATAATACGGTGTTTCCACACAATACCTTACAGAATACCTCTTAAGTGGAGTTTAAAACAATTAATTACAAAAGTGAGAAGCTCCATCACTAATGGTTGCCTTTTGTTTACAAGCCTAAAAATGATATTTCACTTTAATAATATCATGACATTCTTTCCTTGATTGTTGGGACAAGCAACTTGCTCCACCTAATTATACATGTAGTAAATGACTACAAGTATTTAATTCCTTGGATTGGAGCTCACAAATGGACCTATGAAGTCGACACCTTAAATATCAAAAAGCTCAGTCATAAGAATCAAGATGTGAGGTAACTCATACTTTCTTGGTATCCCCTCTTTGACTTTGGAATTGATCACATGCCCTTGTATAATCATGAGAATCTTGATGAATATTTGGCTAATATTATCTATACTGCAAGATTTTAGTGGGCTGTCAGATTTCCACTATTATGACCTCAGACGGGGACCAATGATAGACCTCCAAAAACTAATCATTACAGCTTAAAAAACACTACAATATTATATTATCAGCATAAATCTTGAACAAACACAACTCATCCCAAAATAATTTCCATACCTCTAAAAGAAACTTACTTCATGAGGACAAGTCCAAATGCATTACATTTCTCACCAAGTAATCAGCAAATTCTGTGAACCGTGGAATCAAATTTTTGAGATGCAACCAACACTCACTAATACAAAAAGTCATATTCAATATCAACCACATCTTAAATCTTAGAATAGCTTCTTTCTCAATTCTCAACAAGTGCTTAGCCACTTGATTTTTGGTGCCCTTTCAGTCACTGACCTTAAAATCAAATTCCTACAATACAAGTACCTATCAAACCAATCTTGTATTTGCATACTTCTTCACCATAAGGCACCTAAAAGCTATATGGTTAGTTTGTAAAATCAGATTTGTGTCAAGAAAATAGGACCTTAACTTCTTAAAAGCACACACAAGGACTAAAAACTTTTTCTCTATCACATTTTAATTTTATAAGCCACATTAAGTGCTTTACTAGTTTAATGGATGTGATAAAGAATCTTCTCATGCCTTTGGATTGAACTACCCCTAATTTATTCTAGTAGCATCAAACATAAATTTAAATTATATAAAACAATCTGGGACAAAATCATAGGGATCAAGGTTAACTTCTTCTTAAGGAACTCAAATACTTTCGAGATGCATCATCAAACAAAAAATTCACCTTTTTCTCCTATATCTTGTGCAAATAATTTAAAATTAAAGATTAATCCTTGATCAACCTATGATAAAATCTAGCTTTCCCCAAAAAGCATTGAATACCCTTTATAAAAACTATTTGGAAAATTTCTCAAACACCTCAATCTTTACTTGATCAACCTCAATAACCTTTTTAGAGATCTTATGGTCAACATTATACATTTTTTCACCATAAAATGAAATTTTTACCAATTCAGCAGTAAGTTTATTTCCTCAAATCATTATAATACATCACCCAAGGAAGTCAGACATAACTCAAATGAATTTTTGTACCCATGTAATAATTCATAAATACCTCTATAGTGTCCACCATATTAGAGAATATGGACATCATACAATGCTGAAAGGTTGCTGGTCCATTACACATTTTGAATGCAAATGTGCCATATGAATAAGTGAAAATGGTCCTCTTTAGGTCAATAACATCAATTGAAATTTGATTATATAAAAATTACCATACCATCCCTTACTAAAATTATGGCCTAACAATTGATGCCTAAAGGGTATCAAAAATGATCTTTTTGAGTCTACATTAGTTTCCAATAAACCATGCACATTTGCTAAACGTTGTATCATCTCATTAGTATAAGGTCATTATTGGCATTAGGAACCATAGTGATTCAATACTTCTTGGGCACATACTAGACTAGACTTACCCATTTATTGATTCATTTTTACTACCTCTTAATAAGTAGATTCAACCTATATTGATGTTGAGCATTAGGAATATAATCGGGCCCAAGCTAAAGTTTTTTAGTGTAACTATCCTATGAAATGACAATGATGTTAGCAACAGACTAATCAATTACCTTTTGAACCTTCTCAACATAGACACAAAGGCTTTCACTTGTTATCAACCAAATTTGCATTCGTATTAAACTGCAAGGGATTGGCTACAAAGAAAACATATCAAAGTTAAGCTAGAATAGCCTTATGCTCTAATACTGGAGGCTCCTCAATACAACGTTTGTCCGGTGGAGTTGCAAGATTTTATGAATTGAGTATTAAATGCCTTGATGCATAAGTATAAACACCCACACCGTAAGAGTGCATTAACTATCTTATTTTACACCTCATTATCAACCCCATGAAAGTTCATGATTACTATAGAGAATGTCTCGACAGTACAAGTTTCATCTATAGGCATCTTAGTCACTACCTCATTAGCTATATTAGTAATAGAGACAACTCTCATGTTTTTTTGTAGCTTAACTAACTAAGACACATTCGATACCACCTCTTCATAATTTGATAGAAATTTGAGTTCTCTACACTCTATGTTAATATGTTCTCTTCTAATAGATAATAATGCTCACCCAAGATTATGGGGACCACAAAATCAACCTCACAGTCCAAGATAATAAAATTAGCAGGAAGAATAAAGGTATCAACCTTCACCAAAATATCATACATAATTCCTATAGAATGCTTCATAGTGTGATCTTTCATAAGTAGATTAATCTTGGAGTATTTTAAACCTAATTGTTTTAACAAAACTAGTGGAATCAAATTAGTGTTATATCAAAGATCATATAATACCTTGGAGAAATTAAATGCCCTAATAGTGAATGGATTAGTAAAAGCCCCAAGATCCTTCTTTTTCTGCATAAGAGAATGAGTGGCTATATCACTACGGTGGTGTAAATTTTTAGTTGGCCCAAAGCTAACAATTCTTTTCTTTGTCATAAGATCTGTCATGAACTTTGTGTAACCAGGTATCTGCTAAAGCACCTCAACTAAGAAGATATTTGGGGATAACTATTATTGCAAGGATTTGAATTTTTGGAATTTTCTATCTTCTACTTTCTTCTTCAAGCATTGGAAGAAGGAAGGTGGAGGCCTTCGAATAGGAGTCAATATTCTTGGGATCTTCTTTTCCTTCACATTTTCAACACTAACCTCCTTTTTAATATTTAGAGGACCTCTAGCTTCCTCTTATTTCTTATCAACCACCATATTATCTTATTTATTATTTATGTTTATTTGTTCGATTCCATCATTAATAATAACTATGCCACAATCACTGACAATAGTTAGCTTAGATGACTCATTAAACTTCTTTTTACTTATATTTGTGACTGCCATACAATGACCTAGATTTAGAACTAGGTCACTTGACAATTTACCATTCCTCCTTGAATTTAAAGAAACAAAAATTTGACCTATTTATTACTCAAGCTTCTTGATGGCTATAGAGTGAGATTCAACCACTTTTGAATCCTTAGAAACTGAAATAAGTACACTACATTTGTTTGATCATCTTATACATCATGTCTTCCATTTATGAATTACTTAACTCTATTTGATTATGAACCTTTGGAGCAAATTAAATGTGATTACAATTCTTTTTAAAACAACTTTTTTTCTTTTAGTTATATTGATTTCTACTGTAACTTCTCTCTCTATATCCACATCAATCATAATTATTATTCTTCTAATAGTTATGAGCTTGATATTCTTTACCTTAATGATAAGATTATCCATTAGACCCTTGGGTGTTGGCCTAGAAAACCCCTATCTATTTGTTCAAATAGATTGCCTTTTTGTCAGAATCAATGTCACTATCATCAAACGTTGGAGCTTTAACTTAGGATCCAATAACATTAACATTTTTAGGTCTAACCCAAATTATGTGCTATAAAATAAGTCTATTCAACTTTTTAGGTGAGATATATAATGATAATGATCCTTCTTTATTTAGCACTATTTGGTCTAAATCCCATATAGTATGTACCTACAGACATCTAAAAATACCTGGTATGACATTCTTGGTTTGTATTTCCAACACAATCTAGTTTCAAATCTATATCATCATAAGTACATGACATGAACTTATTGTTGGGTCATTTCTTTAATTTTCTATTAAACCTTAATCAAGCTTCGTGCAAAGCTTCTCCAAAAAGTGTTTCTTGAATTTATTGATCTCATTTTGCAATTATAGAATCTTAGAAGGTAAGAAAAATCTCTTTGGAAATATAGACTTTAATTCTCTTTAGTTCAAAATGAAGTCATCTTGAAGCTTAGTCAACCATATTATTGCTTCTCTAAATAATGAAAGGAGAAACAATTACAACTTGATTGTGTTTTGACTCACTCCTAAAAGATGGTACGTTCCATGAATTCCCATAAAATTTATCAAGTGGAGGTTTTGATTATCTCCTAGAGTATCTTAATATGGGCGTTTAAGATTTAACAACCAGATCATAGTACTAATGATTGTATTTTGACTCACTCTTAAAAGATCGTATGTTCCATGAATTCCCACAAAATTTATGAGGTGGAGATTTTAATCATCTCCTAGAGTATCTTAATATAAGTGTTTAAGATTTAACACCTAGATCATAGTACTAGTGATGTCAAACTTCACATAAAGTTCTAAAGTAGGAGGTATAATTGCACTAGTAGTACCAAATAAATCAAGATCAACATCTTCATCATCATTAAGATCAACATATGTAACAATTGGACTCTAATAACAACCCTTAAGCCTATTGTCCTATTGATATAGGTTACCAGTCTATAACTGCCTGATAAGATTTGTCTTACTCTATGAGTTCTTCAAAATTCATTGTTTTTATATCTTATTTGAGTTTGTGATTGATGGAAACCAAGTTTTTTCTTGAATTTGGGTAATTGGAATAAATAACTTATTTCCTGAAATTAAAAAGCAAAATAGAACTAAATTAGGGAATAAGGACTAATATCTAAACAAACACATTCTTTAATTGAATTCTTTGAAAACAATGTCAAAAAATAATGTTACCTAATTTACACCATGTAATGATGTATAAAGTGGTCATTTAATCAAATGTAGAATCCAACTAAGTTTGGTAGATCTCTTAGGGAATGTGGCTAGAAGCTAGGTCAACGTGGTTATTTAAACTATTAACCAATAATTTCTAAAGGGGGGATTCTGTTAAATAGTAATAATTTGTAAAATCAAGTAACAAGTAAAAATTAGTGAGATCCAATTGTGTTATAATCAGTCAATGACAATGGACTTGGACTGGTTTTTCTCTATTTCAAAACTTAGTAAGTGTAGCATACTAGTGATCTATCCAAATTTTTTTCAATACAAAATTGATAAGCTAAGTTCACGTAAAGGGCTTGTCACCACTATTAGATGAATATCACTCAATAACCTAATTAGTTTATAAGACTTTACTTTACTAACCCTTACGTTTGACCTAGGATTAGCTATCCCTTAATAGATGAGGGTTGATAGCCACAAATATTCACTGTTAATCTTTATTTCTATTAATTACCTCTATGGTTAAGAGAATGTGAATTAAGTATTTCTAATGTTTTCAACTAATAAAAAGCAATCGATACAAAGAGAAGTACAATACATGCAAGAACTCCCTTACAAAATCACTAAGTATATTAACCTCCACAAACCTAGTTATGAAATTTAGTTACCAATGCTCATGAGATAACAATATTAATTCATAGAAGATCATCTTTATAAACTTACGTATAAGTAGAAGAAATCTAGAATAGTGAATATTCATTGATAGCTTAATAATCAAGAATTAATGTATGAATAATCTCAAACAAACAAATAATACATATATAAAATACATACATTATGTTTGATAAGCTAAATGGTACATTAATTGTAAAAGAAAAATTAGGCAAGGTATTTATGGATAAAAAACAATATCTACCCTAAATACAATAGGATTAAAGCCTTACAGTATCTATGAGAGTATAGTGTAGCCACGACTCATAAAATAAAGTCATGGTTCATTCTTAGTCATTATTTACCTGTACTAAACTCTCAAGGTATGACTCATGGTTGCCACATATGAGAATTATCATAGTTGTTCTCACTAAATTTACTATGCAATTTGTATGATCTTTCTTCTGATAAATTCTCAGTATGAGTTACATAGACTCGTATCTTCTCTTTATAAGTCATACCTTTCATCCATGATAACTAAATCAGCTTTGCATCTTTTATATTATTTGACTTTACAACTATCAAAACAATTTATATAGGCTGGTGGTTTAGATATACGAATCGTATGTAGGATTCATACTTTTTACATGAATATCACTTGGACATCAAATTTATTCATCAATATGAGACTTAGTTCAACTTGGTCTTTAACTATATGAGTCATACCTTAGCTTTACAAGTTTGTAGTTAGTAATTTCTAGAATCTTTATGAATCTGAACCGCCGAGACATATTTTCCTACACAAAGAACTAAAAACACATCATATCTACCAAAATATACTCAAGAACATGATAATAAAAGTACAATAAATTCAAAGTACATTATGTGTGTCTCTAAATTGGAATATATGTATGATACTAGTATTAATACAACTCTTTTGAAGTCAGTACTGGTGGTCTCAAATTTTATGGATGTGAGTCTTTCTCATTTACTAGGTGTTTCTCTAGATCGAGACACTAATTTTTCTATTTATTTGTAGCAAGTCACTAAGTCTATCTCTACTCCTCCTTAAAGGATTACTTTGTAAAAGTTAAAGTAATTGAGAGACTAATTAGACGATTTGTAGTGTATGAGGTTCATTCATCCTAATTTTTCATCATGGAGTGCTTTAATATTATTCGTAAAGAAGAAGAATGGATCTCTATGCATAGGTATTAACTATCAATAGTTGAATAAGGTATCCATCAAAAATAAATATCTTGTACCACACACTAATGACTTGTTTGATAAGAGTTAGAGGAATTTAGTATTTTAAAAGATTGATTTGGGATCAAGGTGTTATCAACTAAAGAGTAGAGCTTTGGATATCACTTAGACTACTTTTTTAAACATGATATGAACTATATGAGTTCTTGGTGATGACTTTTGAGCTAACTAATCCCACAACGATATTCATGGAGTTAATAATTGGAGTATTTCATCCTTATTAATATTATTTATTATTGTGCTTATTAATGATATCTTTGTGTATTCCAGGAGTAAGGCGTACTCTTTGAAATATGTAATGATCGTGTTGTGTAGGTTAAGAGATGAAAATTTGTATGTAATACTCTCAAAAGTTTCAATTTTAGTTGAGTCTAGAATATTTCATGGGGCATGTGGTGACTAGGGATGATATTATGATCGATCCGACCAAGATGAAGGATGTTCATAGTTGGTCTTGGCCTACGCCTTCTATAGATATTTTTTAAAGGCTTCTTCACTATCACACCTCTATTGAGAAAATTGACTAATAAAACAATTTTATTTCAATATCTTGATATGTGTAAAGATAACTTTCAAAGTCTTAATACCATATTGCCTTTGGTGCTTATACTGACCTTACCTAGAGAGAGTGAAGGGGTTACATTTTTTGTTGATACTTTTTAAGTTTTGGTAGGTTGTATGTTGATACAAAAAGGGAAGGTGGTAGATATATTTCTAGATGTTGAAGGCTCACGAGAAGAACTACCTCACTTATAAATTGGATTTAGTAGTGGTAGGGTTCATTTTGAAGTTGTGGTAGCATTTTTTGTGTATGATCCAAAGTGAGATTTTCACTAATCATCATAGCCTACAATGCATCTTTCTCCAAAAGGTTCTTAATTAGGATAATATAGGTGGTGGGAGTTACTTAAAAACTATGAAATTTTTATGTTTAATCATCCAAGAAAGGAAAATAAGGTAGCAGATGCCTTGAGTTAGAAGAAAAATGCATGGAGAGTTTCGCTCTTCTCGCAATCGAGCAGTGACCTCTAGTCTATGACATCCAGTCATTAGATAATCACTTTGTTTGACATGTTTTCTCAACTTAGGTAGATTCTCACTTGTATTGAGGCTAAATACATGTTATTGGAGTATACTCTGGTGTATCCATTTAGGGATGAGAAGTTGAAGATAATGTAAAATAAGGTGTTGAGTGGAAAAGTTATGAAAAAATTTCTTAATCTAAAGGATATTTTAAGGATCAGTTTGGATTATATTCATAAGGCATGCAAATTGACTATATTGATCTTGGAAGAGACTCATAATTTTAGATATTCTATTTATAAGGATATGTCCAAGATGTATCATGAACTTAAGAAACATTATTAGTGGTGCCAAATGAAAATGTTTATTATAGAGTTTGTGACTAAGTATTTGAATAGTCAGAAGATGAAGTATAAGCATTAGAGGCCAGATGATGTGATTCAGAGAATGACTATGACAGTAGAATGGTATTGCTATGGATTTCTAAATAGTTTGCCTTATAATTTGGTAGATTTTACTTCATTTGGGTGATCATGAATAGGTTCACCGAATTAGCACACTGTGTATGGTGAATATTTACTATAATCCAGATAAGTTAGACAAGATCTATATTAGAGAAATAGTTCGGTTTCATGGTGTGCCCATTTCAATCATTTCATAATAGGGTGCATAGTTTACTTCTAATATTTTTAAGTTTTATACAGCATGAGTTAGGAACTCAGTTGGAAATGAGTAAATCATTTCACATGCAGACTGATGGTTAGTCAAAGGAAAGTATTTAGGGATTATAGAATACGTTTGGAGTATGTGTTTTGGATTTTTGTGGTCATTGGGACTAGTTCTTTCCCTTAGTTGATCTTTCCTACAATAATAATTATCACTTCAATATTCTGGTGGAACCATTTAAGTGTTTTATTAAAGAAGGTGTAGATCAGTTGGTTTGATTCCTTTGGTTAGGCCTTAGGGTACATATTTTTTGATAGATTTTATGGATCAAGTAAGAGTAATTCAAATCGTATCTTACTATCCTAGAGTAGGAAAAGAGCTATGTAGACTAATAGGTTAGTGACTTGGAGTTAATGGAGGGTTAGTGAGTTTTATTTAAAGTACCACCCATGAAGGATGTGATAAGGTCTTAAAAAGGGCAAGATTAGTTTGAGATTTATGGAACTTTTGATATTCTTCAGTGAGTTGAGAAGGTGGCCTATGAATTGGCTTCACTTTTTATCCCTCCAGTTATGCATTATATTTTTCATATTTTTATATTAAAGAGGTATTATTTATACGGTTATCATGGGATTTAGTGAATTTGAATTAAAATTTCAATGTTGAAGAGCAACCTATAACTATTCTGGCAAGACAAACTAGGAAGCTGAGATCCAAGAGTATTAGCTCTCTGAATGTCTAGTGGAAGTATCACCGGGTAAAGGAGGCTACGTGGGAGATGAAGTCTAATATTTAGAATAGATAACTTATGATTTTCAAAACCTCTGGTACCTTCAATTCCTTTACATTTGAGGTCAAATGTGTATTTTAGTAGTGGATGACATAACCACCTATTTAGTAATTTTTCAGAATTTTATGCATTTTGATAATTTTAACCCTCTCATAGTTATTTTATTATGTGTGAGTTGCAAAAGTGGATGACATGGTTTCTGATGTGTTTATTTGATTTTATGTAAGTTCCTCATTATAGAAGATTTAGAAGTTGGTAAATTATACTTTAGTCAACATTTAACTTTTTAGGCATCAATGAGAACTTCGTCAATCCTATTAGCTTCAAAATATCATTTTTTGGTTAGTAGTATTATTGGATTTGGTACTAAGTCTTTGATTAGTCTTTTGAATATTTAGTTGAGAAGTTGGTAATTTTGTCCTAGAGTTAATTTTAGTTAAAAGATGATGAAAATAGACTATGTTGGTATTTATGCTAGTTTCATTGCGCCAGAAATAGCGAAACTAGTCTAGTATCATAATTAGTTTATTTTAGTGAGGTCTAATCAAATACATAGGTTCTATTCAAAGAATTATTGGCCTGGTAAATTATTGGTTCATAGATACTGGTGTACTTGACTTTTCTTTTTCACGTTTGACGGGATAGGGTTGCATTCGCAAAGGAGTATGGGGAATTATCATAGTCTAATTGAAAAGGGCATCACGTTCATAGTGGGTTGTTAGATCTCAGTAAAATAATCTCTCTTTCATCTTTGTGATGTTGTATTTGCTATGGGTTCGAGGCTGATTGAGCCACAAACAAAATGAACCTATCTCATTCACATCCATTTAAATTACCTAGATAATTTAAATAGCCTTTTTTTTTAACATAAAATCCATAATCCAATACTTGAAACATTAAAACTCAATTTAGGGAGAGTCAGAAGGGGATTTCACAATTTCAACCTTAGGTAACTTTCTAAAACTTTTACGACTATTATTTATTAGTTTTATACTCAAATCTTATTATTTCAACTTGAAAATTTTCAATTTTTTTCTGGTATAGTAAAGAAAAGGTGTTTTGAGGATTTCTTGATTGATTTGACTCCCTTTTTGATGAAATTTGAGATTTCAAATTAATAATTTTTTAATAAAATTTTAATTTTGCTCTTGAATTCTTGGGGATGATTTTTGAATTGATTTTTTTATACATAGTTTGAAATCTTAACAATATGGGTATCGTTTGACTCCTATTTATGTGTAGAACTTATTTTTGATAGATTGCAAGTATTTTGATGCCTTAGAAGGGGAATGCTAGTTTGTGATTTTGGTAAGAATTGTAGTTTAAGTTCTAGATAAATTATGACCTAACTTTCTTTAGAGTATGCTTGAGTAGGAGCTATTGGGTATA
This sequence comes from Capsicum annuum, assembly GCF_002878395.1. Lineage (NCBI taxonomy): Eukaryota > Viridiplantae > Streptophyta > Magnoliopsida > Solanales > Solanaceae > Capsicum > Capsicum annuum. The sequence goes on along the minus strand of NC_061114.1, from coordinate 87,743,602 downwards.
CCGTGATATGGGTTTGTAATTTATTTATTTTGACTTCTAAATGAGATGTATTATCATTGTTATGCCTAATGGGAAGCTAACTTTCTTTTGGTGATACGAAACTATATTATTCTTTTGATGCCCAATTAGAGGGTTTTATTAGTTTAATAGTATGGTACTTGGATCCCAGATTTGATATTGAGACTCATAGACGGTATTATTGAATGATTATGATTCTAAGATTGTGGATATAACTATTGCATCTAGTTTCACTTTACTTTTCTATTCATAAATATTCTTACATTTCATAGTTTATGAAAACATTAAATGATTTGATTTTCTAAAATAACTGCTATTTGAGAATTAATTTAAAATAAATTATCTTTCTCTGGTTTGAGTTTCAGTCACTAATAATTGCACTTTTGATTTGTGTCTGGATAATTGATATACTGATGTGAGAAGATTTGTATATGGACCTTCTAAGCCTCCCATGGATCCTGAACTAAAAGTGATAATTTCTCGAATGGTGTATATGATAGGCATAGGTTTATGCATATCATTCCATATAATTGTATTATAATATATTTTCTTTGGATTGAGGTTGTGATGGAGATATCAGTGATATTTTTAAATAGCAAACTACCACAACTTTTCTACTAGTGGAATTACTTTAGTATTAGTTATTCAACATAATTTTCTACTTAGATTGAATCGGTCTATATTACCTACTGAGTAAGCGTCGAACGATCATACTTATTCCTACTTTCTCTGCATTCTGATGTTTTTCCCTATTTTAGTGGGGATTGTGACTAGAGTTTGTGCATCTCAGGTGATATTCAAGAATGTGGTGAGCTTCTTGGATTAGGAGACTGATACAATTTTCATCAATCTAGTTTCTAACTTTTTTAGTTTCCTTAGATGGGCTTGCACTTTTAATTCAAGATCTTGTATTCAGACTTGTTCATATGTTATAACAAATAAGCACATTTATCACATGTTTAGACATACAGATTAGGAACCCTAAGTATGATAGTACTAAATCCTAATAAGATTATAATGAGGCCTTAAAATGGAGCTTTAATTATTTAGGTTATGCTTCGGACTGACCTTATATATATACATATATATGTCTAGCTATATGTGGCTATGGTACTACCGTATATCCCTTCCTTCATTTGTTTATATTATATATTCCTTTCTTGGCCTTGTATATTTCTATACAATTTTCTTTTCTCCTTTATTCATATATTGTCCAGGGATATATAGTATAATATCGAGATTTCCATGTATGGCTTGAATAGGATAGTTCATCCATGATGCTTTCTCATCTTTATTGTGTTAGTCCCCTGAAGATGAATATGATAGGCTATCATTATTATCTCATTGGCTATTTTATGTGGTTCCTTAATATTGGGTGTAGTTTTCATTCTGTCTATATGTTATATATATCTGCTTTATCTTTGGAGCTCAATTTGCAGTTGCCTACTGAGTACCATTCATTTGGTACTCATAATACACTTCTGTATCCAATAGATCATAGTATGTGTTATCACTATTCATGTATGCGTCATGCGGAGCAGCCATAGTTTGGAGACTTAGAGTGATATCTTGTCATTTAAAATATTACTTATCTCTCTCTTATGTAGTAGACTAGTCTCTATATTGTATTCTAAGATAAGTTATATCAGTGTATTCATTTGTACTTAACTTTAAAATCTTTTTATGTAGAAGTTCATTTACTAATACCACCATGTTTTCAGACTTTATTAGGTATTTGATCTATTATTGCACCATTTTTTGCATTCCTTTCTTTATCTATTAGAGTAGTCCATTAGATGTTGGTTTGGACTACGGGTTTGGCTTGCCTACTGGTGGGTTATATTACGCGCCATCATGACTTGAAAAATTGGGTCGTTACATGTAAAACCATATATTGAATATAAATATATAGTTCATGCTTGTAAAACCATATGTTGAAGATAAATATATAGTTCATGTTGAATTCTTTAGTTATGGGTATACTGTGTTCGTATCTTGCCAACTTATGAAAATAAGGCTAATTCATGCCAGTTATGAAAGTACCGCTTAAATATTTGAATAGTGAATTAATAAGTTGTATAAGGTACTAAACCATGGAAAAAATACACAATTATGTTGTTGATGTCATAAGAAAACATAAACAATAGGGAGATCATATGTTGAATGAAAACCTTAATTTTAGGATATGGCAGAACTTAAGAAATTCTAAATTATTTGGGACTCAATGGGTGAAAGGATACCCATAGGTGAAATCCCACATACCTGGAAAGAGAGTACTTGCCAAGAACTTGAGAGAAATCTTTAGTTTGACGAGGAACCATAGTTTGCCCTTGGGAGATAAGGAATCGCTTTTTGATTTTGATTTTCTATGTATTAATAGAGAATAATGTGAATTAATTGACTAATTCCCTTTAATCCTACTTAGAGTAGCCTTAAACAATGTAGTGTAGACGTTAAAAGAGTGGAAAAATACCAAAAGGCCATGAGAAAACTAAAAATGAAACTACTGAATCATGACAGATGAGTCTCAGAATTACTTATCATCACTTACAGTAAACCATCAGCTGAGTCTTTATGAGGGGTCTAGTTTCAGGTAGCCTAAATATTTGTTGTCATAGCGACCTATCGTGAGACATATGACCCATCATCTAAGGTCACTTGTCACTTGGAAAGATTTTCAACTTTCAGAACTTTACATAGATCTCTCAAGGTAAAATTTTATAGCGACTCATTATGTTTGACAATTACTCATAGTCACTGAGTCATTGTCAATGAGTAAGAAAATAGTCCCTTAGGACTTTTGGATAATTATCCCGGACAACTGATAAGAGAAGTCATCCTAGGTGACGATGACTCATCATCAACAACCATAACCACTAAGCTTGAAATTTCACCTTTTGGACTTTTGGGCTATGATTTAGGATGAGTCATCCAATGGGTCGTTGGATCTAACCATGAGTCTTTATGTGGATCATTCTGTGATAAAAAATTTTTGTTTCCAATTGTTTTTTTTTGTTCAATCTAAGACCCGATCTTAGGTACTTTTGGGTTTCGCAGGTCGGGTCAACACAAGGAAAGTAGTCAATTAAGTCTTTAATTCATAAAAGCTCTTCGCATAAGCTTCAAACTACTAAAGTTTCACTTTTTTTGAGTTAACCTAGTCAATAGGGCCGCAACAAATAGAAAGTCCTCAACGAACCTCCCATTTTAGCCAATTAAATCCAAAAAGTACCTAATAATTATCAAGATAGTGGGTTTAGAATAATTTTCCATAGCCTCAATATTTTGAGAGTCAACCTATATTCAACACCAAACATAATATGACTAAGTTATGGCACAAATTACAAAAAAAAATTCACACATCAAAAGATTAGAATAAAACCTAGAGTCTTTAAATATTTGTATCACATTTCAAAGATGATTAGCATTCTCCTTCTCACTATTGGAGATATTTAGAATATCATCGACAAATACAATTACAAACATATCATGTACTACTTACACACTCTATTCATGAGATCTATAAAGGTTTGAGGCGCATTTCAAAGTCCAAAAAACATAACAAGAATCCAAAGTGACCATACAATGTTTAGAAAGATATCTTTAGAATATCACTTTCTCTAACATATAACTAATTTTAATCAAATGAGAACAACAACAACAACACGAACAACAACATACGTAGAGTATTGTCATAAAGTGTTGTCTAGAAAGGTAAAGTATACATAGTCCATACTACTACCTCAGATGAAGTACAGAAGCATTTTTATATAAATCCCTGACTCAGTATATATGACAGTATAACAAGCAAAAAATATAACAACAAGCAACAAAATAGGGTAACACACCACAATATAATAAAAGAAAAAAGACACTATTGAGTGATCTATGAAGTACCTATCTGAAAATCACAAACGTCACCAAAACACCATGAATAAGAAGCTACAAGACACTGCATAACACTATGACTGCGGGTATAACTACAAACATAAAAATTCTATCCCTATTAGTAAGAATACACTCCTACCCACTAGCCCTCAACCTTAATCCATGTCCTCCACACCATACTATTAAGGGTTATGACGTCCATAAGATATATCTACTCCTTATAGTTCCTAATCACTTCCTGTAATATTTCTTTGGCCTACCTCTAACCCACCTAAAACTATTTATAGTCAACCACGCAAGACTTCATACTGGGGAATCCTTTCCCTCCTCAATGCATGCCCTAAACATGTCAATCCCACATCCTACATCTTTGGTTCCACCGAAGCCACTTCAACCTTTTCTCAAATAATCTTATTTCTAATCCTATCTTACCTAACAATTTTACACATCTATAACAACATCATTATCTTCGCCTCTTTCAACTTTTAGATGAGGGAGTTATTAACTGGCTAACAATCTTCTCCATATAACATAGCCGATCAAAATACCACTTGTATAACTTACCTTTAAACATTAGAGGTACCTTTTTATCACACAAAACTCCCAAAGTAAGCCTCTATTTCAGCCACACTGAACTGATACAATGCATGACATACTTTTCATTCTGTTCATTTCTTTAAGTCATAGATCTAAGATACTTAAAATTATCTCTCTTTCGATTGACCTGATAATCCAACTCCACTTTCACATTAAACGGTCGCATCAAATCAGAAAACAAAATATCAAAGTATTCCTTCTTGGTCTTGCTCAACCTAAACTATTTAGACTCTAGGGTCTGTCTCCAAACATGTAACTTATCATTGAATCATTCTCGGTCTTATCAATAAAAACAACATCATTCACAAATAACATACACCAAGACACCCCCATTAACTATTCCATGCCAATACATCCATTACCAAGGTAAATAACAATAGACTAAGAGTCGGTCCCTGGTACAACTTTGTCAAAATAGGAAAATGCTCCAAATATCCTTATACTATCCTCACATGAGTGTCTGCTCAGTTGTACATGTATTGAATTAACTTAGTGTATCCCACTGACACACCTCTAACATCCAAGCACCACTATAGAACCTCCAATAAGACTTTGTCATAAAACTTCTCAAGATCAATCAACACCATGTACAAGTCCTTATTCCTCTCCCAGTACGAATCCACCAACTTCCTTATGAGATGAATGAACTTAATAGTCAAGTGACCTAGCATAAAACCATATGATTCAAAAACTATGTGAACTTGATAGTCATGATCCTCCACACCCTAAACTATATCACCCTTTCTAAACCATTATAGTATAGCTCAACAACTTGAAATAATAATAATGATAATACTGGATATTTATATGGATTCTATTTATTCCCTTACTTTAAATATTCTAGTTAATGATTTAGGCTGAACTTCCTAGAATGGGTCGCGGTATGTGCCATCACAACTTCTGGGATCTTCAATCATGACATCATAATGTTCCATGTCATATTCGAACTCGGTTCACAATTAGGTTATCATATTTCCTCAAGAATCTATTACATTGTCTTAAGGTGTAATTTTAAGCATATCACTTTTAACCTCCCAAATTACCTCCTCGACAACTTTTCGACTAGCCTAACCTGTATGAAATTTATAGACACGTTAATTCTATAATTATGATTAATAATAATTGGTTGCTACTAGAATGTCATGAATCCACCTATCCTCTAAAATATCCTGATAGATAACTAAGGCATATACTATTCTACCTCTATACTTTCGATGATCATCTGACAATCTATCCCTCATAAGTTCACTTATTATGATGTACCTTGAAATTTAGGACACATTCTATGTATTTTAGTTAGATTTTTATATGTCTTTACACTTTTTTATGTTTTTTAACATTGGAATATGTTTTGTAGATTTTAGAAATCAAAATAGCCAATAGGAGGAATATATATATAACTTGAAGAAAAAGGTTTGTCTTCTGTCAAAACTCAAGTCATAGTCTATATGTCAAATTGTTGAAATATTCATAGAAGGTGTCAATGGGGTCTATGTTATGACCCGAGTCTACACGCTGTACATAAAAATACCTTGGAATCACAAGTAGTCCAAGGAAACAATTTGGCCTAGCCTAAAACAAAAACATGTACTGAAAGATACTATGACAGTTGTGAGATCGAAAGTACAAGATAAAATTATGTAATAAATTAAAGTAAAATAAATGTTTTAATGACTAAAACATCATATGTATTCATTTAAAGTCGATTATAAAAGAACTGGCTGATTGTCGAAGAAGTGTTAACTAACATACTGAACATTTATAACTGGAATAATACCTTTGGCTACCTTTATGTAAACAACATGAATAGAGACTGAATCAAAAACTAATGACCATATTTAATTCCTTTAGATGCAAGGAGGACTCACCACAGACTTAGTGTGTAGGCATAACGACCCATTTCATTGCTACTAAAATTGTTGTATTTAAAGGGCCTGAGGTATGGTAATTTCTTTATAAACCTATAGTAAAAGGTTTGTGTGATTAAAATTGGATGAAATAAAAATAAGAAAAAATTGGGGAGTGAGCTGATTTCATTTTGATATAGCAATAATTTTCCTGCTATATAAGTGTCACATTAGCGACTTGTCGACAGTTGTAATAGGATGTCGAAAATAGTCAGTTCAATTTTTAAACCCCTTTTACTTTTAGAAGTAACCTAGGATAAGACTTTATTTTTATAACCCCTTAGGGTTGCATCAAGGCTCTGGACAATGAGGATGAGGGGATAAAATCCAATGATTTCTTGTAGATTTCACACTAGAAGGTTTTATAAATGGAGCAAGGATTGCAAATTCATGATTCAATAGTTGCTACTTGGCGTCCAGGTATTCTAGGTTTAATTTGAGTAGTACACATTGATTAGATAATGTATACTTAACATTTAATAATAGAAGATTCCATGCTTACGCCTACGGGCGATGTGATTCGATAAATAAAACAAGAAAACTAGGGCTATGCGAGTGAAATTAGTATTTCTGCTTGCTATGGAAAGTGTTTATTAATGTTGATTTATTATGGTGGTTTATGCTAATTTCCATGACCCAACCCTGTCATTAGTGGTACCCACACTACTCACTCGATAAAAGAACCAATAACTGGGAAGCAATAATCAAACATAAACTATCCCACTTGATAAGTATCAATGTCTAGATGAATACGTGTAAGTACAACTTATAGTAGAACCATTATACGAAACCAAGAAAATATCCCTAGGATCTGAAAGACATTCTACCAAAACTTCTAAGAGTGTCAAGAAAAAGGGGATGTAATCCCAAAACTAGTAATAAACCATAATTCAAAACAAAGAACTATGTCAACTGATTGAGATCCCTTGGTAGCCCGAAGCATACTGCTGACCTTGAAACCTAGAACTCATCTACTAGAATCAAATGGTTAATTTTCATAGGAGCCTCGAGATTATTTGCTACCTTCAGATATGTTAAAATAGATGTTGTATCAGTACACAAGAACAATAGGGTACTGGTAGGGTGATTGAACAACCCAAGATGAAAACATGAGCATATAACAAAAATAAGGTAGAACCAATCAATCCATTATTAACACATATACATTTAGAATATAAATAACAAGAATAATTAAGGTCAAGCAACAATCAATATGTTATCACCAAGTCAAGTACAATTAGGCTAAGTCAAAACAATCAACACAACTTACTAAGGATAGAAACATAATTTCCCAGTGAACTCAAGAAACCAATAGACTCACCTTAATCTCATATGTACATGCTAAGAGAATTTCTACCACCATCATCATGACCTATAAGGGAAATTTACCGTCTATGTTCTAATCCTAGACTAAAGTGTCTGTCAACCTTGTTTCACCAATAACTTCTGAGAATGTTCCAAATACTATAACATCCCTCAATTATAAGAAAGCCAACCTATTTATTAATGAAGTAAGCATTCCATTGACAATACCAATTAACATGCATTGACCAACCATACTTAAAAGTAGTTAACATGAATATATAATACAAGTTAGATTAACTACAATACAGTCACCTACCTCACCTCAAGCTTGCACAACCCTTTAAGCTAGAGATTTTGCAATTCCTATTTTCTCGTGGTTTAAATCATGCATAGACATACATGCCTCATGAATGATATAATATGTTAGGCTTCACAACTCATACATAACTCCTAGGGCTAAGTTCATGATAATTTCCTTCCATTTCTAGGGACTTTCTATCGCAATTCACCTAAAACTAACAATATCATGGATATGTTAGTGTATTAACAAAATCAAGGGTAATCAACAATTAATCAAACTAAAACCATTAGTTTAACCTTCAATCCTATTAATCACAAGAAATTTACAAAATCAATCCCTAAAACCATCCTCGAACTTCGCAAATTATTGATTCCAATGCTTAATCTTAAATTATATGTTAACGGGGATGAATTACATAACTTAACAAAACCAAATAATGAAATTCTGATGAAATTCACCTTAGTCCCCCTTTCTTTTCTGCAAAAAAAGTTAATAAAATAATAAACTATTTTAGTAAAATATTACATAAAACTATAGTTTTCACCATTTTAGCGGTACGCAATTGCTATAGCGAAATTTTATCATCATAGTGGTACTAGCTACTTTGACCACCGTTATCACAATAATTTTACCAGCATAGCGCTCACTTTCTTAGTAGTATACCAACTTATATAGATGTTTTGACAAGATAGAAAGTCCTTATTAACTTAAAAATCTCAGTTTTTAGGACACCTTAATCTTGGGGCATTCCAAATAATGCCCTTTATGCTATGGTCAATTTTGGGAGTTCTACATACCTAAATTTGATTTGTGATATACTGTGCATTTCTTAATGTCTTAGCTAACTATAAATTAATACCAGAGTCACCAGGTGTTCCAAATAAGTGCCAAATTTCCTTAGACCATACTTACTTAGAATTGGTCAAAACTAGCCAAGCCTGAATTTTATAACTTCAAAAGTAGAAGGAATTTGGGACTGGGAATTTAAATATAGAATGCTAATATAACGATGAATTATGTCGTTACAATTAATATAAATTTACCCATATTTCTTCTCCTAAGGAGGTAGAAGAGTATGTGTATCCTCAAACAATTGAGAGTACTTGTCCCGCATGTCTTTCTTAGTCTCCTAAGTGGCTTGCCTAACCAGCTGATGCTTCCACTGTACCTTTATCGAATGAATTTTGTTCATCCTCTATTTCTAGACATCCTGATCCAAAATTGCTACTGGTTACTCCTCATAAACCCTATACAAATTAAAGATTACCGAATCTCACTTGATAATGGTCTCTATCCCCATGATACTTTTTTGCATCGATATATGAAATATTGGATAAAATCACGAGAATACCAATGGTAAATCTAACCAATAAGCAACTGGATCAACTACTTTGAGAACCTCGAAGGGACCTATATATCGAGGGTTGAGTTAGCCCTTTTTTAGAATTTGATAAATCCCTTCATGGGAAACATTGAGGAAAACTTGCTCACCAAAATAAAAGTACATGACCCTTACCTTAAGGTCCGCATACTTTTTGTGTCTACTTTGAGCTTCTAGGAATTTTTCTTGAATAAACTTTACCTTTTCCTGAGACTCCTTAGCCATATCAATGTCCAAAGTCTTACCATGTCCAATGTCAAACCACCGAATTGGCGACCACCATTTACTTTTATATATCTCCTCGAATGGTGCCATATCAATATTGGAGTGATAACTGTTGTTGTTTAAAAACTAACATAATGGAACCTATTTGTCCAATGACCACCAACGTCAATTGTACAAGACTTCAATGTCTCCTTGCACCTAAATAATCCTCTCCAACTAACCATCAGTAAGATGATAAGAAGTTATGTTAAATGTGAGCTTGGTGCCTAAATCCTCATGTGGTGTATCCCAAATCTTTCCCATCACAACCTTATAGTCCCTTTTCTAGTGGTCCCGCATAGTATTAACGCTGTACTCTTTAGCCACCTCAACTTTCTTGTTCTCATTCTTCTTATTTCTCTTTCTCTTCTTCCTTTTTCTATCATAACCATCATCTACAACAATTTTTTATTCTTCCTGTGCCCTAAATATCTTGTACTCCCTCCTTAATAATGTCCTCAGTGATGGGTATCAAAGGGAAAGGTCTCATATGTATGTTCTCTATTGTACCTCCGAGTGCGGCCAACTCCTCATGTGTCTCCACCAAATATACTGGCTAGGTATTTGAAGCTTTTGGCTGATCCACCTCTCAAACCCATCAAACTAGGTCATTATTCCTCTAAACTAACTCCTAATCACTCTTTGTACCTATGGATTAACCCAAATTCTATATTCTTTACTATCTTATCAACTATGCCAAACTTTTTAGCACCTCAACCAAGAAATCTTATGGGACTAAAGCATAGTCACAGGGGCTGGCCTAGAAGTGAATGGTCTCATTGCAGAAGGTGGAGTCAAAATATGGGAGGTACCTGTTGTATTTGAAGTCTGAAGCTCATACTAGGACTATCTTGGAATCTCTGGCACTCCCCTATCCAAGCATAATTGCATCAACAAGACTAGGACTATCAAGGTAGTGTCTTTGCTCACCCCTCTTTCATGGATCTCCATCGCTATTAAATTGGTTATATCTATCTGAAAGACCTCCATGATACCCGCAATAAGGGTAGATCAATATAGATTGAGTTAATTATCCCTATTAGAGAGACTCAACTTATAATGCACAAGCATCCACCAAGACTTTGCGAAAAAGTCTAGATTGCCCTTCATAAAACATAACAATGAGCCAACATCACCATCTACCCAAGGCACCTTCTCCTGCGCCATAGAAAGGACACCACCTATCTCCTAGAAATGAGTCAACTATCTACTATATCAATTTTTGTTTGCTTCACTTTTTGCATCTCATCCATTTGATAGTGAATCTTGGCAGTATTGGCTAGCAGCTGGAAGTTCGACTCATGCAGAAATCTAGAGATCATATAAGCAGAGATATTCACTTGAACACTTCTGATCATAAAATCTTTTACTGGGTCACCACCCTCCCATAATTTCCCCTATGGATATAATTGTTTTAGCTCCTTATGATATGCAACATAAAACTCCCACACCAAGGTTATTGCATACTGGCCTGAAGCTCTGGTCATCTACTCAAAGTGATACTTTTTGAATCTCGCCTTAAATATTAGAATCTTAAACATGTCTGTAGTACTCAACTTGGGATCTAAATTAATCCCTAATTAGGTTATCCAGTGGAAGGGTTTATGACACTCTCTCAGTTATATAGGTTATGTATCCTGGGTTCCCCTATCGATTGATGATGGGAACTGAGTTAGTCTCTATCTGAAGTGATATAGCAGGTAGAGGGGAATGTTGTATTTCTATTAGGTTATCATTTGATTCACTCTCTTCCTCCTCACTCTTATTGTGACATTCTTTGTTCTCAGACCTATTTTTTTTCTTCTTAGTTCTCATCCTTAGGGCTAGACTTATCTCCTAACTCACTGTTCTCTTCAGACTAGGACTCTGTATGGGTTTTCTATTTCTTGGATGTTTCTTCCTTTTCCTAACGTGGGATGTGGTTTGTCTTCCTCTAGAGTAGCTTTGGCACTACTGGTTAATTTCGTTCTTTACTGTACCTCCCCTCCTATTGGCTATTCCTCTATTAAACTAGTTGACTCTTCATCGTCAGTTGGTTCATTTTTTAGATAATGATTTAGGATGGGGGGACTGATTTCATTGAGTTTGCTTCTCGGTGGAGTCATTCTTTTGTGAAATTGGTTCCTTGAACGTTGAAGAAACACACACATTAGTAAATCTTAGGATAAGGAATGAAAAGAATAAAAAATATCATAAGTATTACTTGGACTGGGTACCCTACGAGTAAGGGTACAACTTATTACCACTAGTATCGAGTTGTTATGTGACTCATTGGGAGGGAATGTGGATAGGGATTATTAACTAGTCTGGTGATGAGTCCTCCTAATGAATGGTAATGTCAAACAATGATGCGTCGCTAATACTCGTTGCCTGACCTAAAAGCTTTTCTTGAAGCATTACCTTTCCTGGTCACCACAAGTCCTCACAACAAGTTGTATCATGTTATAATGGTTCGGTATGTGATTTTTTGTGACAACAAAAAGTAAAATTATTCTTACACCCACATTCCCAGTGATTATAGGTCACGTAACGACTTATTAGGTCACCATACATATCGTTAAGAGTCTCGTAATCCCTGATGCCTGGATATTTTAATGGGTGATCTTTGATTATAATATTCCCAACTTATCCCCATGATTAAATCATTTTGAAAAAATTTCTAATTCATTCCCATCAACATTAACATGCACACAAAGTTTAATATACTCCTATTTTTACTCATGCTCTTTATTTTAAATAAAAATAAAGGTTTCAACATTATGACATGACTAATAGCAAGGACCCATAAACATTCTACCAAATTTAGGTACCAATTTAAGAGATAAACAAATCAAGGAATACAACTTTGTTGATTATTTTCTTCGTATTCCTTAAAAATTAATGGAAAGAATTTACCAAGATAAGCCCCAAAGTAATCCCTTAGTTGAAACCCTAGTTGTTTGTCCCAAAAGCTATTGAGAGAATTATAATATGTTTAGGAAGAGTTTCTAAGCGTTTAAGAGTAAATTAATAAGATAAATAACCTCCTAAGTATATTAGAAGTCATGGGTCCTTATTAGGGTAAGTAGGGAAATATTTAGAATACCCCTACTTAAATCCCATAAAACCCCGACACAAGGTCATGAATGATCTCCTTACCAGTCGTAACCTACGTTTGATACCCTCCTGATCGTAACCAAGACTCAACCATGGATCAGACACTAACTAGTATATGATTCATCCAACAAATTCCTAACCTCGGCATACAATGCGTACCCATGATTCGAGTCCCTGGAAGAATGCAGCACCAGGAGGATTAAATACTGTCCACCTAAGTAGTCACCTATACGACTATTACCGAACAGTACGACACTTACCCTTAAGTCGTATCCATTGCACTGACCAAAAAACATACCACCAACTGACACTGGTCAGCTTATGATAGGACTTCACCACTTATACCCCAGCATACGACTCAAACCCTGAGTCGTATTGGGTTCGAAGAATAGTATTCCAGGAAATTTTCTAAGGGTTCAGACCTAGGATACTTCAATCTCCCCCACTAGGAACATTACTCCCCGAATTACGGATAATGTAGGGGTAACCACACATAGTCATTTTTATTATCAAACATCCCTTTAACATTGTTTAAAAACAAAGAGGTAAAGATGTTAATCTTTTCTTTAAAAAACATAAAAAAAAAAAGATTTGTTCAAGAACACATACCTTCCATTTGAATATCAGGAGCCGAAAACAAGAGCGGATACTTTGACTTCATGTCCTTCTCCACTTCCCATGTGGCCTCTTCCACTTTGTGTTTTTTCCATACAACCTTAACCAATGCCATATCCTTGGTCTACAACCGATGAACTTACCTATCCAATATCTCAACTGGGACCTCCAAATAAGATAAGAATTAGAGATATTCAACCCCTCAAGAAGAATAATTAAAGACAGATCACAAACGCAATTTTTCAAAATAGAAACATGAAAGACTAGATGAACCAAACTCAACCTAGATGGCAACTCCAACTCATAGACAACATTGCTCGCTCTCTACAAAATCTCCTACGGACCAATGTATCGAGGACTGAGCTTTTCCTTTTTACCAAATTGCACTACCCCCTTCATTGGACATACTATGAGGAAAACCTTATCCCCAACTGCAAACTCTAAGTCTCTATAGCTAATATCCAATAAGTCTTTTGATAAATCTAGGTAGCGTAGAACCAATCCTGAATCACCTTTACCTCTTCCATAGCATGAAAAACCAAATTTGTACCAAAAAAGTTAGCCTCACCAAACTCTAACCAACCAATAGGAGATCTACACCTCCTTCCAAACAACACCTCAAAAGGAGCCATACCAATACTCTTATAATAGCTATTATTGTAAGAGAACTCTACCAAAGATAGATGATACACCCAAATGCCACCATAATCAATCACACAAACACAAAGAATAGCTTTAAATGTCTTAATAGTTCTTTCCTCTTACCCATCCAACTGCGGATGAAAGCAGTACTCAAACTCATCTTTATCCCCAACCTTTTTTGAAAGACCGCTAGAAGTCCAATGTAAATTGCATATCGTAATCTGAAATAATTGAAATAGGCAAACCATGCAATTTTATAATCTCTTGAAGCTAAAGCTTCACATAATGCTCCGGTGAAAATTATTAGTCCATACAAGCAAGAAATCTACAAAAATTTTCATCCTATCCATGATGACCCAAATAGAATAAAATTAGTTCCATTACCGAGCAACACTAGTAACAAAATCCATATTTATCTCCTCCCGCTTCCATTTGGGCAACTCAATTTCTTGACATAACCCACTAAGCCTCATGTGCTCAACCTTAAATTATTGACACACCATGTATTTGGACCCAAAATCAACTACATCCTGATTTATGTCACTCAACCAATAGATCTTCTTGAGATCATAGTACATCTTAGTTGAACCAAGATGAACAACAAAGCGTGACTCGTGCGCCTTAACCTAGATCCTTTTCCACAAGTCGTCTACATCAGGAACACACAACCTCCCCTGATACCTCAAAGTACAATCACCAATAATCTCAAAATCCGCCACCTTTTTCTCACCAACGCTATCCTTGATTTTCATCAAGTTAGAATCCAATGCTTGCTTCTCCTTAATCTTCACACCATGAAATGATCTAACCACTTCTTGAACTATCATACTACAATCCTTGCAATCTAAGAGACAAACCCCAAGATTTTCCAAAAAGTGAGTATCTTTCACCAATTCTCACTTTCCTTCTTCCACATGAGCTAAACTACCTATGGACAACCTACTAAAAGCATCAGCAACCACGTTAGCTTTGCTAGGTTAGTTGTGAAGATTTATATCATAGTCTTTGCGAATCTCAAGTTATCTCCTCTTCCTAAGATTCATCTCTTTCTGTAAGAACATATATTACAAACTTTTATGATTAGAAAATATATCAACAGGAACACCATACAAAGAATGCCACCATATTTTCAAAGAAAACATAATGCCCAATAGCTCCAAATCATGAGTAGGATAGTTTCTCTCATGCACCTTCAACTACCTGGAAGCATAGGCTATCACCTTCCCATGCTGCATCAACACAAAGCCAAGAGAAACCTGAGATACATCACTAAAAACAACAAAGCCCTCATTAACTATTGGCAAGGTCAAATTTGGACCCAAAGTCAACTTATCCTTCAACTTCTCAAAACATCCCTCACACGTATCCGACAAAGAAAAGTTAACCTTAGTTTGAGTTAACTTAGTCAAAATAACACTCCACAAACTACCTATAATATCCAACTAAACCTAAGAAGCTTCAAATATCAGATGTTTTAGGTCTAGGCAACTTTCTCTCCATAACCACCTTCTGAGGATCC
Source organism: Capsicum annuum (assembly GCF_002878395.1). Classification (NCBI taxonomy): domain Eukaryota; kingdom Viridiplantae; phylum Streptophyta; class Magnoliopsida; order Solanales; family Solanaceae; genus Capsicum; species Capsicum annuum. The sequence goes on along the minus strand of NC_061114.1, from coordinate 87,728,069 downwards.
ACCATGATTCCTTTAATAGAAATTATAAGATCAAAGAAAGTCATGGCATTCAACCAAAACTTGCACTTAGAGAACTTAAAAAATAGCCATTGTTCCTTTAAGGTCTATAATATGAGACAGAGGTGATTAGAATGATCCAACTCACTCTATGAATATATAATAATATCATCAATAAATAAAATGAAAAAAATGTCCAAATACTGTCAAAACACCCTGTTCATCAAATTCATAAATACTGTCGGGGCATTTGTTAATCTAAATGACATCACCAAAAACTCATAATGCCTATAAAAAAAGTAAAAACCATCTTAGGGTTATCCACCTCCCTAATCTTTAACTGATGGTACACATACCTATAATACGCCAAAAAATCCAAACCAATATTAGCGCCATGTTTCAATCTCATGCATAGTACATCAGGTTACTTTATAGTTTTTTGTGTAATATATAGGTATATTAAGGTATCAAATAACTCTCAGCTATCAGATGAATTAAACCATTCCTTACCGATTGAATTCGTGGGAAGGATAATGCTATAGTCAACTTCAAATGAGCATATATCTCTTTATTCTATGAATTTTTATGCTCACGACCCACCAAAATATAGATAACTAAATTATCTTTCCAAAGATACAAATTTTCCCAAAATATGATATTAGAGAAAAAGGTTATACCCATTTTACTCTAGCATGTCATTTTGGAAACAGAGTGACGACCTGTCTGACAGCTTATCAAAGTTCTAATGACCTGTCTGATGGCTTATCACATTTCTGATGACTTATCAGCCATGTCTTCAAGCTTAGATAGCAACTCATCAATTTCAGGTCCTAAGTGACAACCTAGGCTGACGGGCTATCATAAACCTGATGGCTTATCAGGCCACGTCATCAGCTGATAATTTAAGCAACAAGGAACTAAGTTTGTAGGGATATTTTGGTACTTTTACCTCACCTTAAACCTTACTCCACGACATATAACACCAAAAAGACATATTTTTCTATTGGTATTTATTTTCAAAAACTCTTAACCCTCTTAGTTCCCAAGAACAAACTTAGGGTTTCTTCTCAATTAACTTTAAAACCCCATCATACTCTCTACAAGATATTCAAGAATTAAGATTAACAATCCAAGAACATTCATGAAAGTTCAATTTTCAAGCAAGATTAGGATTTCTCCCTAGCATTAATCTCCAAGAACAAAATCCAATCTTCTTCAAGAATTAAGGGAATTCCAATTCTTCAAGTTCAAGAACATCAAGAATCTTATCGCACGTATGTGTAGTGTTCATTGTTAAATTTTTTTCATCCATGAAGTCCAAGAACCCTCTTTAAATTCTATATTATGTTATTTATGTGGTGAATGGATTATGTTCATGTTGTTGATGTTGAATGATTCCCAAGCTTGAATCCTTATGTTTTTATGAATATATGATATCATATGAGTTGGAAATAGGTATGTTTGGTAGTTCATGATGAATAATTTGTTGATTACACATATGCCTAAGTTTTTCATGTAAGGTGTTTCATAAAGTGCCTAAAAGATTAGAAATTATGTATTATGGTTGAATTGTGACCTAACTGACAAATGCATGCTACACCCTTATGAAAAAAATGACTTCTATGATATTGTTATGCATTATGATTGTTGATGGAATTTTCATGAAAATATAGTGATGGACTTATGGCATGTTGTTATGTGAGTTCCCTTCCATGTGTAAAACTTTGAGAACTATGTGTAGTATAAAATCCCTAACTTATGGTATTTTGAATTATGAATATTGGTGATGTGTTCAAGAAGAGCAAAGTCATATTTTGTTAGTTTCCTTCCATCGAGTCCTGGGGATACTTGTACCTGACAATTTAGTTGTGTGCCTAGAGCAATGTCATGTTTTCACGATACTCTCAGTCAAGGCAGGATCCATAGAACTCAGTCAACCATGTGACTCAAGAAATCTCAAAAAATCTCAGTAGTTCAGTAATCTCAGTGATTTCAGGATTCCAAGTAAAATCTCAGTAACTACAATACTTTCAGTCAGTCCGCAGACATCTGTACATTCTGTCAATCAACAAAAATTAGTAAACTTAGTTTAGATCCTCTAAACATTACTACTAGTATCAGTTCAACTAATCTGTTCAGTTCACCTAATCAGTTCAGTTTAGTTAATTAATTTAGATCAATTAATTAGTTTAGTGTCTTTTATATGGGATTATGATTCCACACCGAGTGAGCCTAGGGATGGGAGCTAACCTTCTAAATAAGACTGAGATCCCTAGAAGCAATCCTTAAGTTATAGAACTATGTAGCCAGTGTAGGTATAAGATATCACCCGTTAGATAGTACTGACATACTCAGGGATCACCTGTTAGTACATTTAAATGTATAGGATTGATCCCTGGGTTCACCCGCTATATTAGGATTGACTCCATAGTAGTTGTCTTTACCAGTGGCACGGTACTGACACACTTCCAACTAAGGTTACAGGTTGGACCCAAGACTAGCTAGAAAGGGGAATGTCGGTTAGATGAATACATCCCACAGTTTGAGTTACAGATTCAGGACTATTAGATACAGTCAACCCCTATAATTATCAATAGACTCCGGGATCACCCACTAGATAGGACTTGACTTTAACTATGGTCAATCAGTTTAGTATCATCAGATATCAAGATCACTCACTAGGTATGACTAATATTATAATAAGTTAAATCATCTTTATTATCATTACACTCAGAGATCACCTAATAGATAGGACTGATTTTAGATTCAGTCACTCCATACACAACGGAACTCAGATAGTTCCATCATAACTTAGACTGTCAGATACAGTTGCTCATTATTAGTTACATCGGTTATACCGATCATCATATTTATATTACTTGTATTAGTTATTAGAACTCATGTTATCAGTATTTAGTTTCAGGACTATTAGACACAGTTAATTAGACCAGTTTTTCATAATTTAAATTATCATAAATAGTCATTCATCTATTTAATAATGCAGTGTCAGTTCCTCACTTAGTAGTGACTTACATAAAAATATCAGCGAACTCAGTCATTCAGTATCTCCGTATCAGTACAATCGTGTTACCAGCATTCTGACTCAGTAGTCAGTATCAAATGAGTTCAGTTATAGTTACTTATGCATGTATGTATTCTCACATTTATAACTGTCAGCATTATTCATGCATATAAACCCTTTGAATTTAGCCTACCTCACTCGTATACTTAGTATATTCAGCCGTACGAATGCATTCATGCTATGTCATTTTATTTTATGCCATAGGTTCAGAGGTACGAGTTCTAGAGGAGCAGTAGCATTGCAGATTTCGACATTCAGAGTTAGCAATGAGTCCTCATTCTCTGAGTACTTCATTACTACTTTATTACTTCTGTATTTCAGTTTGGATTTTAGTATCGGGTGTTAGTTGGAGACATGTTCCTTCCACTCCCTACTTCAAATAGCTAGAGGCTTTACGAGTGGATTAAAGACTAGATTCAGATTTCACTATTTTAGTTTTGTTTTTGTATTATTATTCCACTTTATTCATATATTATTATTATTCAGATTATGTTTAGTATTGAACCCTATGGTCTTTCAGTTTATGTTTCCACATTTATAGTCATATATTATGCATTATATAGGTACAAATATCAGTCATTGGTTAGCTTGTGGTTCTTCAGGGTCATGAGCACAGTGTAGCATTTTGATTCAGAAAATTGGGGCGTTACAAACTTTGTATCAGAGCCTAAGGTTCAATAGAGTCCTATGAAGTCTGAAAGCCGCATCTAGTAGAGTGTTTTACATAGGTGTGTTGCGTGCCACAATTATATACGAGAGGCTATAAGATGTTTTTAGAATAGTTTCCCTTCTTTCAGTATTCATATCATGTCGGTGAGCATAATCTCTAGTTAATATCTCAGTCAAACCCATTTCTCCTCTTGATTTTAGAACATGCCTCCCAAGAGAAGAAATCAGCCAACCCCTCAGCGCAAATATCCTTTGGGCAAACATGTTTCTCAAGCAGAGTTTAGGGAAACATTCACTACTCTTGCTCAGTCAGTCACTACCCAACATGAACGACCAACTATTATTCCAGTCAACCTAGTAGACAATTCAATTGCAGCGAGGATTCGGTACTTTACCCGAATGAATCCTCTTTTTTTCTTTGGGTCTAAGATAGATGAACACCCTCAGGAATTCATTAATCAGATTTATAAGGTTACCGACGTCATGGGAGTAACTACTGTTGTGAGTGTTGAGTTAGCCACATTTCAATTGTAGGTTGTGGGTCATACTTGGTACAAATAGTGGAAGTCAAAAAGGTTAGATGATGCAGATTCTATAGATTGGGAGGAGTTTTCTTCATCTTTTCTTGATAGATTCTTTCCACTAGAGCTTAGAGAAGCTAAGGTTGTTGAGTTCATCAACCTCGGGCAGGGCGATTTGACAGTGAAAGAGTATTCTCTCAAGTTTACTCAATTAGCCAAAGATGCCCCTCATGTGGTTGTAGATAGTAGAGCTAAGATAAGTAAGTTTAACTCATGGTTGAATGATAGTGTGGTCAATGATTGTAGGTCTATGATGTTGAATAGTGATATGACTTTAGCTAGGATTATGACTCATGCTTCACAGATAGAGGAGCAGAAGATTAGGATAAGGGAGAGACAGAGTAAGAGAGCAAGGACAGGTATTTTTAGCTTTGCTCAACCTAAGTCACAAGGTGGTAACCGTTCTCTCAATAGTTAGAAGTTTTCAATCCCAGCTCCATCCTCAGCTAGTTCACCAGTACCCAAGTCTAGGAATGACCATCATGATGGGGCACTAGGCGTCAAGGCCCAGGGTAGTAATAACAGGAGTCTTACCTATCCCCTTTGCGAAGAGTGTAGTAGGAATCACCTAGGTACATATAGGGAAGGCTGTGATGTATGCTTTGGGTATGGCAAGTAAGGCCACAGGATGCGAGAGTGTTGAGTTCTAGCACAGAGGGTAAAGATTTGCATCAGCATGGCACCAAGAGTGGTCAGCGTCAGAATAGACTTTATGCACTCCAGACTCGTCATGATCTAGAAAGTTTCCTTGACCTAGATTCAGGTGTGGTACAATTCTTTGATGTTCATGGTATGCACTGTTCAATCTCTTTCTCTCTTTGATCTTATGTTTCTGCATGAGTTAGCAACTAAAGTCAGCAAGTCAGTTTAGCAATCAAGTAGTCAGAATGGTATAGTTTGCTTTCTCATTCTTGCATCTATTTATGCTATCCGAAGTCACAGGGAATTTTACTATTCCAAGGTAGAACCTCTTAGTAATTGCAAGTTCAGTTTAGTTTCTGTATCATGCATTAGTTTCAAACTCCTAAGGTTTAGTTATAATCTAGTTCGTAGATGCCTTATGCATTGCCCCAGTGTCTCAGCAAGGTGAGCGTTCTTAGATAGACATGGTGTCCCAAGGGGCAGATACCATATAAACCCTTAACGCTCTCTTGTATTAACTCATTCAATTTCTCTTCACATAACGAATCTAGTTTAGAGTATAGCATACTCATAAGTTGACCCTTAAAATCCCAATCTCAGGTGTAAGCCATGTATTCAGAAACTCATTTTAGTTCATGATGTTTAGTTCATATGTCCCGTATCAGACACAGTTATGTTGTCATGTTTCCGCTCATTCATGTTTAGTAAATGATCTTAGGCTCATTAACATTCCCGTGTATGGTAACAGTTCTCTTTAAACTTATTTAGTTCCTTGTTCGGGATTACATCATAAATTTGATATCAAGTACCATTGCATTTTCTGTCATGCATACATGTTCCAGTTCATTTATATAATCATGCATTAGATATGCATTCTTATTTCTAGAACTTCAGTTATCCGAAACCTCAACCATGAATTCACGAATCAGTTACACATGCATCAGATATGCATGTTCAGTATGATAAAGTCATTTTATCTGTCACATCAGTCATGAGATCATGTTTCAATTATTAATGTTTAGTTTATGTTCGGTCTATCATTCCGCCCCTCTCAGTCGGTCTCATTCGAGGATGAATGTTCTGAAGGATGAGATATTGGAATACCCCAAAAAATCCAAACCAATATTAGCGCCATGTTTCAATCTTATGAATAGTACATCATGGTTTTTTTTTATAGTTTTATGAGTAATATATAGATATATTAAGGCTTCAAATAACTCCTAGCTATCAGACGAATCAAAACATTCCTTGCCGATTGTATTCTTGGGATGGATATTGCTATAGTTAACTTCAAATGAACATATGTTTCTTTATACTTTGAATTTTAGTTCTCATGACCCATCAAATGATATATAATTGAATTATCTTTCCAAAAATACAAATTTTGCCAAAATAGAATACCAGAGCAAAAAGTTATACCCATTTTACTCTAGCATCTCAGCCTGGAAACTGAGTGATGACCTGTCTGACTGCTCTTATCATATTTCTAATGACCTGTCTAATGGCTTATCATATTTTTGGTGACCTATCTGATGGATAATCACATTTATAATGACTTATCAACCATGTTGTCAAGCTTAGCTAGCAACCTATCAATTTCAGGTCCTAGGTGATGACCTGGGCTGACGGGCAATCACAGTCCTGACGGCTTATCAGCCCATGTCATTAGCTGATAATTACAGCGACTAGGAAGTATGTTCGTAGGGGTATTTTTGTCTTTTTCCCTCAACCTAAACCTTACCCCATGACATAAAACACCAAAAACGTGCATTTAGTTATTGGTATTTAGTTTCAAAAGCTCTTAACCCTCTTTGTTCCCAAGAACAAACTTAGGGTTTCTTAACAATTATATTCAAGATCCCATCACACTCTCTACAAGATATTCAAGAATTAAGATTCCCAATACAAGAACATTCAAGAAAGGTTGATTTTCAAACAATATTAGGGTTTCTCCCTAACATTAATCTCCAAGAACAAAATCCAATCTTCTTCAAGAACTAAGGGAATTCCAATTCTTCAAGTTCAAGAATATCAAGTATCTTATCCCAGGTTTGCGTAGTGTTCATTCATGGATTCCTTTCATCCATGAAGTCGAAGAACCCTCTTTTAAATTCTATCTTATGCTATTTAAGTGGTGAATGCATTATTTTTATTTTGTTGAAGTTGAATGAATCCCAAGTATGAATCATTTTGTGTTTTTATGAATATATAGTATCATATGAGTTGGAAATAGGTAAGTTTGGTTGTTCATGATGAATAATTTGTTGAATACACCTATGCCTAAGTTGTGCATGTAAAGTGTTTGATAAAGTTCCTAAAAGATTAAAATTCATGTATTATAGTTGAATTGTGACCTAAATGACAAATGCATGCAACACCTTTATGAAAATAATGACTTCTATGATATTGCTATGCATCATGATTGTTGATGGAATGTTCATGAAACTAGATTGATGGACATATGGCATGTTGTTATGTGCGTTCACTTCCACGTATTAGACTTTGAGAACTATGTGTAATGTAGAATCCCCAACTTATGGTATTTTGAATTATGAATATTGGTGATGTTTTCAAGAAGAGAAAAGTCATGTTTTGTTAGTTTCCTTCCATTGAGTCCTTGGGGGTACTTGTACCCGACAATTTAGCTGTGTGCCTAGAGCCATGTCATGTTTTCACAATACTCTCAGTCAAGCCATGATCCATAGAACTCAGTTAACCATGCGAGTCAAGAAATCTCAAAAATTCTCAGTAGTTCAGTAATCTCTGTGAATTTAGGATTACAAGTAAAATCTCCGTAGTTATAGTACTCTCAGTCAGTCCTCAGACATCAGTACATTTCGTCAGTCAATGGAAATCATTCAATTCAGTTTAGCTCCACTAAAAAATACCACTAGTATCAGTTTTACTAATCAGTTCAGTTTAGCTAATCAAATCAGTTCAGTTAATCAGTTCAACTCAATTAATCAGTTAAATGTCATTCAGATGGGAGTAGGATTCTGCACCGAGCGAGCCTTGGGATAGGGACTCACTCATGAGATATGACTGAGATCCCTAAAAGTAATCCCTAAGTTCCAAAACTACGTAGCAGCGTAGGTATGAGATTTCACCCATTAGATAGGAGTGACATACTCATGGATTACCCATTAGGACAGTTAAATGTGTAGGATTAATCCCAGGGGTCACCCTCTAGATTAGGACTGACTCCACAACAGTTGTCTTTACCAGTGGCGTGGAACTGACACTCTTCCAGCTGGGGTTATAGGTTAGACCCCAGACTATATAGAAAGGGGTATGTCGGTTAGATTAATATGTCCCACTATTTTAGTTACAGATTCAATACCGTCAAATACAGTCAATCCCTATCATTATCAACAGACTTTGAGATCACCCACTAGATAGGACTGACCTTAACTATGGTCAATCAGTATCAATATCATAAGATTTAGAGATCACCCACTATGCAGGACTGATCTCAGACTAAGTCAAATCATCTTTATTATCATTATACTCAAAGATCACCCGTTACATAGCACTGATCTCATCTTCAGTTACTCCATATAGAATGGAACTCAGATAGTACTATCAGAACTTAGACTGTCAGATATAGTCACTTAGTATCAATGACATTGGTTATGATGATCATCACAATCATATCAGTTATATCAGTCATCATAACTCACGTTATCGGTATTCAGTTTTAGGACTGTTAGACAAAGTCAATCAGACCAATTCTTCATAATTAGAACTGTCAGAAATAGCCATTCATCTATGCAGTAATGCAGTATCAGTTCCTCACTTAGTAGTGACTTACATATAAATATCAGTGAACTCAGTCATTCAGTATCTCAGTATCAGTACACTGATGTTGTCAGCATTTAGACTCAGTAGTCAGTATCACCACAAGTTCAGTTATAGTTACTTATACATATATGTATTTTCACGTTCATATCAGTCAGCATTGTTCATACATATAAACCCTTTGCCTCCCTCACTCGTATACCCAGTATATTCAGTCGTACTAACGCATTCGCGCTATGGTGTTTTATTGTCCACCATAGGTTCAGAAGCACGAGTTCCAGAGCTTCAGTAGCATTGCTGATTTCAGCATTCAAAGTTAGCAGTGAGTCCTCATTCTTTGAGGACATGATTACTACTTTATTACTTTAGTATTTCAGTTTATCATTCAGTAGTCGGGAGTTAGTTGGAGACATGCTCTTTCCACTCCCTACTTCAGCTAGTTAGAGGCTTTTCAACTAGATTATAAATTAGATTTAGATTTCAGTATTTCAATTTTGTATTGGTATTGTTATGCCACTTTATTCAGACATTGTTATTATTCAGATTATGTTCAGTATTGAGCCTTTTGGCCTTTCAGTTCATATTTCCGCATTTATAGTCATATATTATGCAGTGTACAAGTACAGATATCAGTCATGGGTAACTTGTGGTCCTTCAGGGTCTTGAGCACTGAGTAGTTTTTTGGTTCAGAAAATTAGGGCGTTACAAGACAGATGATCTATCGTAGAGAAAATCTTGGCACACTACAACTGGTTAAACAAATTATCTATTTGAGAAAGAGGATATTTTTTCTTAACCATTACCTTCTTCAGCTACATGTAGTCGATGCACATACGAAGAGAATCATCTACAAGATCCTTAATTTTCTCCTTAAGTTCCTTAACTCAACCAGAGCTATTCTATACGGAGGAACAGAAATTAGACGTGTGTCCTGAAGTAAGTAAATAGCAAACTCTATTTCCTTATCTGGATAAACACCTAAAATATCATCCGAAAAGACCCTTAGAAACTCATTAACTACATGGACCAAAGACAAAAAAGGACCTTCCGAATTAGAATCCTTAACGCGGATCAAGTGATAAAGACAACCCTTGGAGATTAAACTCTGAGCTCTAAGATAAGAAATAAACTTCCCCATTTGTGCTAAGGAACAACCTTCCCATTCTATTTCAGGATCATCATGAAACCTAAAGATGATCTTACGAGTATGGCAATTCAAATTTGCATAACAAGAATGCAACCAATCTATGACCAATATTACATTAAAATCTACCATACCCAACACAAACAGATCCACCGATATTTGTCTACCACTCAATGATACCACATACCCTCTATTGACCCATTTAGTAATGATCAGATCTCCTACCGAGGTAGAAAGAAAAAATGGATCTGAAATAATCTTCAAATAAAAAACAAAACACACAACTATATAGTGAGTCACATAGGAAAGGGCAGAACCTGGATCAAGCAAACAATATATGTCATGAGAGAAAAGTTGTAATGTTCTGATAAAAACATCAGGCAATGCCTCAGATTCCTAATGGGATGCCAAAGCATACAACCTATTCTGATGTGCACTGTAACTAGGAGCAGTAACAGAAGTAGATGCCATACCATCGGGTGTAGAAACAGTAGATGAAGCCACGGGAACCTTATTTTCCCCCGTAGTAATCTTGTTAGATGGACAATCCCTAAACCAATACCCTATATGGCCACAGTTGAAGAACTTATCACTTCCATACTCACGGAATCCCCAATGATAATGACCACAAAATTGACAAGGAGGACACAATGAAATAGACTGACCTTCACTTGCATGATACTAGGCTCTCTGCAATCGAGAATTATCACCATTATGATGACGTCTGTCGCCCGACTACAGGGGTAAGGAACACTGGTAGTAGAGAATGAACTAGAACCCCTTCACTTATTTTTTTCCACTTCCCACTATCTCGACTACCCCAAGACTGGGAAATTCCATGATAAAAAAACTGCCCTACTTACTTTACTTGTCTCTATATTCTTCCTGCCTTCTCTTTTCATTCTCAACCTGTTGCATATAAACAGTCATCCTCGACATATCCATATCCTTCATGATAAAAATATTCTTTTTCTGCAGAATCTAATCTTTGTTCAGCCCAGGAGTGAACTTCTTTATTCTCGACCTTGCATCAGCAGCCAAATACAGAGCATACCTCAAGAACTGATGGATCTTCTAAACATACTCCTTCACAGACATTCTCCATTGCTTGAGGTTCACAAATTCCTCTATCTTTGCTTCCCTTAACTCTTGAGGAAAGAATCGATCCATAAAGGCATTAGAAAGGGCCTCCCATAAATTATCCTCTTCTACATCACTGTTATCTCTATCCTACTTATCAAACCACAGTTAAGAAACCTCTTTGAGCTGATAAGATGTAAAGTTTACTTGTTTTACATTAGTAGACCTCATAACACGAAAGATCCTCTCCATCTCATTAGGAAAGCCCCATGGGTCTTCCTTCATCTTTACTCCCATAAAAGTCTAAGGACCCATCTTCATAAACTATCCAAGCCTAACAGCCTCAGTTGACACAACACTAGTTGTACCCCGCTCGGCCTGAGTAGTAACTAGTTGGGTACTAGAAGGCATAGATTAACAAAACTCTACATCTATCAAGTTGGCTTAAGAGACCTAAGGAGCAGTAAGAGGAATAGGAGGAACTCCAGTAAAATCAGATAGAAGACTATAAGATTAAAGATGAACCACAGAAGTAGAACGTGCTCCCTCAGTAACACTTCTAGATGGGACAGAAGAATTTTCTTGTGTTCTAGATCTAGGAGGCATGACCTGAAATATGAACAAATAAGGATTAGAGGAGATTCTAGGATTAAGAAGTTATGCTTGAAGAAAGAATACTAAGAAAGTGAAACATTACTAAATTTCTTGCATCCTCTCCCATATCAGTGTGGTGCGCTACACAACCATCAAAGAGACTCTATTTGACATGGGTTTGTGGATTCCCAATTGACCATGAACCTATGCTCTGATAACATTTTCATGCAGCCTAAATCGAGGCCTTGTCGTAATAAGCATCCCAAGTGTGACCAGGATCGGGGACCTCCCCTTTAACCCAACCCAACCACCTTACAAAACTTTGGATAAGATAAATTTTGAGCATATAAGAAGATTCTGCAATGCTCTCATAAATTCTCTAGGATAGGGCCACAACCATAACCGATGCAACTGAGTCGGACCATACCAAACTAACTATCTATACCATACCCTTTAGAAAATATCAAACTTAATATGATAATCAAACCCTAAATGTAATGCGATGGAATAGTGATTGATTATGTCTAATAATTCTAGCCTCTAAGCTTATTGTAATGCCAATACTGACACCAATACCGATATCGCCCAAACCAACTCTAAGAGGTACCACTTAGCCTTTATCCAAAATAATTCAATATCTAGTTAGGACATACCCCCAATCCTGGATAAAACCAATATCAAGAAAGAAAATAACAAGTCTAAGAATGTCCAACATAAAATGATGCCTTCTAAAAGGATGAAAGCTCACCACTTCAGTCCAATAAGTTGTCTACAAATCAAGTACTATGCAGGAAGAGTCGAACGACTAATTCCTACACATCGTGGGTATATAGCTGCCAGTAGATAAGTTAGTGGGTGAACACTAGCATGAAACATAGGATAAGGATAAAGTAATGCTAGTTGTCAAAACCATGTTAAAACCATCCAATGAAAACATCTATACTTATATATAAGTTCTAGGAAAAGGGACCGAGTTTAGCAAGCCATTTAAAATCTTTACTTGGGTTGTGTAGCTTAGTCATCCTACCAAACAAGGGCAATATGGGTTCAGCTCTCCTAACTGAAATGGTCCTAGTGCATGCAGCCGCACGACTAGGAAATATCCCTATGATGAATAGTACATCTCTCCAATATAAATGTGACACTCGTACATGGCCATCAAAGACCCCTCATATCAAAAAATATGAGTTTTTGATTTTAATCCCCTCGGGACCACCACCTTCAATGTCTTAGCTTACACTTTCCACCATTAATTCCTAATTAAAACGAAGTTAAAACAATCCAATTTCCCTATAATTAATCGAGGCTACTTAATAAACCAGTGGTATCGTCATACCGCTATACTTACAAGCATTATCCATAGCCAAACCCTTTAGATTATGGGGACAATTGTGTACCTTATCATTAGATATATTAATCCTCTTGAGATACTACCATGCTCTCCTCAAGCATAATCAATTAGCCATTGACTGTTGTAAACCATTGAAAAATAATTAAGGTTGCAAATATGAACTTAAAATAAGCAAGAGTTCCATTAAAATAATACAATGCATTAAACATATCCTTATAAGCATTTTATCAAACAACTTGAGGGCTTAATATAACCAAAAACCAAATTCCATTACCATTAAACCATTACCATTCAATTCAACTATCCAAAACCACTATTAATGCATAGAAAAACATAATTAAAATAATGGAAAACCATAACCAAGCATTTATCATCAAAACCCCTAAATCAATAGTTGAAAGACTTAATCATGCATGAGAAAAACCATGAAATCAACCATGTAATAATGTCTTTAATTAAAATTAAAATTAGGAAAGAGAATCATGCCTTAAACCAAGAAGATGAATGAAAACAATTCACCAAGACAAGCCCTAAAGAAATCCCTTAGTTGAAACCCTAGGTCTTGAGAGAAATATGATAAGTTTAGGATGAGTTTCTTAGTGTTTAAGAGTAAAATAATAGGGTAAATAATCTCCTAAGTGTATTAAATGTCATGGGTCCTTATTAGGGTAAGTAAAGAAAGGTCAAGAATACCCCCATGTAAATCTCTAAAAAACCCAACATAGGGTCATGACTGACCTACTTATGAGTTGTAACCTCCCTTACGACTGATCCTCACCCGATCTTAACCAAGCCTAAATAATGGATTAGACACTTTCAGTATACGACTTATCTAACCAAGTCGTAACCTTAGCATACGATCTGTATCCATGATCTGTATCCTAGCAGAATGCAACACCCGGAGGATTAAATATTGTCAACCTTATGAGTCACCTATTCAACTCGTACCCAACCATCAAAAACTCACCCCTAAGTTGTATCCATTCCAGTGTCCAAAAACCATCCCACCAACTAATACTAGTCAGATTACAACAGGACTTCACCACTCATACTCAAGCATACGACTTGTACCATAATTTATATTGGGTCTAAAGAATCGATTCTAGGAAATTTTTTAAGGGTCCAGACCTAGGATGCTTCAATTCTCTTAGGCATTTTATAAAACATATTGAGGGAATACCTTTTCCATGACCAAAAATCAAGCATAAACCATCATGTTTAGGGTTATTCATGACCCAATTGTTAAACCATAATAAGGAAGAACCCATATGTGCAAAGCATCACCAAAAATATGTAAATGCATAGTTTAAACAAATGCCAAAAATATGCATCAAGAGTCTCAACATTGGTTTCCAAAACCACTATTTATTATTTATAAATCAACATTTAAAACATATTAAATCATGCCTTTAGTTGAAACTAAAAAGGGAGGAAGAGTGAGTTCCTTATACTTAAATATTCTGGGGAGAAACTTGACTCTTGAGTCCTTTGAAGGACACTTGTAGAAACCCTAGTCTCTAATCTTCAAGAGTGTGTTTAACAGAGTATTTTGAAGTGTTTCTATACTTCAAAGTGTGTTATGAGAGGCCACTAAGGGATTTATAACGTAGGTACATAAGGGTTTGAGGTTGTAAATGTCCAGACTACCCTCTTCTTAAAAGCTGAAAACCAAGTCCCAGAAGAGTACGACCCAACACCCTTAGTCATACCCTAGGGTACGAGTAGTACCCGAAATCATACTGTAAACCTTACCAAGGTCCCCAATACTGACCAACATACATTAACCTAGGTCTAAGTCATATCTTATGGTACAAAATTTACCTAAAAATTGTATCCTAGATAGAATAAACTAGACTAGCTTACGACTTAGCATCAATACACCTCATATCCTTCCATATGACTAGTATGATGTTAAGTCATACCTTGGGTAGAATCCTAACTAAACCCACTACCTAGTATATGAGAGAGGTATCCCAAATCGTATCTTAAGGTATGATTGGTACCCTTGAGTCATTCCTTTCCTAGAGTGTCCAAACTCATGAAATTTTTTGAGGGTTAAGGTTCAGGGTGTTTTAATATTATTGCTTGTTTTCACAATTTAGTGATCTCATATTGCTACCCTAAGTAATTTATGACTTTTTACAACTAATAGTTGGTTACTACGAATTTTATTTGATTTATAGATTCAATTAATTATTTTGATGCCTTTACTAGTTTAAATTGGCTACCAGGTATAATCTTCAGTCAAACAACTTTTCATACCAATTCTAATAGTTCCAACAGATCTAAAATGTTGATTAAAATCTAGGTGGACCCTTGGTTCAAGTTTCAAGGCTTCTAAACTCATTTTGAGATACTGGTTAGAAGTTAATAAAAATGGTACATGGGTGTGGTTCCTACTTTTCATTGAAACAATGTTGGATAGAAATTTTTATTACTCTATTGAGTTTGAAATATGAATTTAATAGGGTAGCATATTTTACTTATGTATACTAGATTTTGAATGACTCCAAAAAGGTTGGATGTTTGTGGTGCACCGCATAACTGGCATATTGGGAAGCTTAAGTGAAGAGGGCGCTAATGAAACCAGCCCATCACATAAGTAATTGGGATGGCCCATCCAAATGCCACTAATGTAGATCCCCTACCCCTTAACTTAGGGTTTCTTATGAGGCAAGTGACCACTTAAGCTGTATATGTGTCGACACCCGAATTTCTCTAAAGAGACACTAGGTTGCTTAAGGGGTGATCGGTTAATAGACCTAATTTCCATTTAAGAAATACAAGTTCACTTAAGCGGTGACCGTTTAAAGGGCCCAGTGTCTGCTTAAGTGACACCTGGATACCTACATAGTCAGTTAAACCCCCACGTAGCTCGATTTCTATAATTTTTTCCCATTCTCAAGAATATGCAACGTTAAAAGTGTGGAAACTTGGAGAATCATTAGTGGGTGATTTTAGAGCATTTATGGACCTATATTATATGTTTTTCCTTTAAATTTGTGGTAAGCTTCCAAGTATTTTATGATTAAATCCTTCTTTTCCAAAGTCCTTAAAATATTGGTTGGTTGATTGTAGCACTGCTATAGTTAAGAATTCACCCATTTTTTGGTTAAATATTCCTTGAGCATAGAGGGATGATATGTAAAGTTTGATAGTATAATTATGCAACTAGGTCCCACATAGGATTATTATGTAATTTTGGAGCCAAAGTAAAAGAGTACAATATGGGTATCATTGTTCTTATTTTGATGAGTAGATTATGTATTTTTATTGCGTGGTATGTTGCAGAAGCTTCTTAGAAAGGGAAACTAGTAGTTCACAAAATTCTTTGGGCTTTTCTTTGGCGTTCAGATAAGCTAGGTTTACGTTCCTCATAGATTTAGCTATTTTGTAGTATGAATATGATATTATGCTATATATGGGCTTGGATTGATTTATTAGATGTACAGTAAACATTATTTGGATTGTTTGGACTATTCATGATATCTCACAACCATAATTAAGGGATAATTGAGATAGTTTCTAATTATTTAGGTAGAATTGTTATGTTAGGGCTAATTATGCTCATTTAACATCTATAAATGGATTTATTATTTCTTGGATTTTAATAGAACATTTAACATCTTTTTCAAAGGTTAATTATATGTTTTCAAGAAACTGATGTTGTAATTAATACTGGATTTTAGTTTTTTCAAGTTAAGGAGCTAGATGAAGGAAAAACATGGAAAAATGGTAGAAAAAGACCAATGATGGTCAAACTGGCAGATCGTCAGCCATGCGATGGACCACTGGGGTGGTCGTCAGAGTGAAATAGAAGGGAGTAGTTGAGTGGTCTCTACGATGGTTCCAGTGGCAGACTGTCAACCATCCGACGGATCGCCAACTTGGCCATTAGGATGAAACAAAACATGACATCTTGGAGGATCAAGTGAAGGCACATGTGATGGACCGTCAGGCAAGCGATGGTTTGCCAACTCGACCATCGACGCTTAACAAAACCTGACACTCTGGAATCATCAGTGATGGTCCATGCGATGGGTTGCTAGGCTTCTGACGGGCCATCAGCTTGATCGTCAACTTGGATGCTGCTTTTTGAATTATAATTTTAAATCCCATACACTTGGGAACATACAAATACCTAGTTTTTGTTTTATTTTTGTGCCTTTTATCATATTTCCATCTTTTGAGACTCATTGTAACATAGTATTCTCTTTGATTCAAGCTAGATTGGTTGATCTAACCATTTTTATTCTCATTGCTACTGAAGATTCAAGAATAATTCATGTGAATTTCGAAAGTAATTTCTGAATTTATTTATCAAGATCATAATGACTTATTATTATTCTTCTATGGAGATATGTGGTTAAGTTCTCCTAAATAGGGTTATGGGAGCCTTGATGTGAATAGCTGATTGGGGTTGTGAAAACATTTGATTTCCATGATTAACTAAAGTTATATAAAACCCTTCTTCACTATAATGATCTTTATTGGTTGCAAACTTGAAGGGTGACCCCATCAACATCACTTGTTCGGATAAAAAATTGCTTGTTGGGAAAAGAAGCGGTTTACACGGGATTGAAGGGCTTAACCTTTGGGTTAAGGATTGATGCCTTTATAGGATCAGCCCACATGAGAGAATAGTTGAGTAAATTAATGCATTCTTTAAGTTTGAGAGAATTGAAGGATAATCTACTCATTTAGGTTGAGAGATAAATGGGTAAATTAAAGGATTCAATATCTCTTGCAATTGAAGTGATTAATTAAAAATTCAAAATAAGTCATAACTTTAGCTGCTTGAACAACTTGGTAACCATAACTCTAGTTTGTCTACTCTCATTCAATTAATATTTACAGTAAGAATCACTACTTGTAACACTTTCTATTCCAAATAACGAGATAAAATTTATAAATCAAATCCCCCCTTTTATTTGAAACCTTCAATCAACAGTCTAGTAACAACCACAATACTTAGTGAACACAGTATTCCCTATGGGATTTGACCCCAACCTAGTTGGGTTATATATTTTACAACGACTACTTACTCTCTCATAAGAGAGGTGTAATTTAGACGTATCAAATTTTTGCACTGTTGCCAGGGAATACAGTTGTTAATTAAGTTTGTGATTGTTCATTGACCTTTGGCCAAGTTTCACAAATTTTTCCTTTGTTTGTTGTTTTTGATTCATTACAGGCTCATTGTTGTTTATGCCATGCATGAGAAGTTTAGGAGAACTACTATTACCCATCAATCCTGAACTATATCTAATTGGTAGAATAGAAGAATAACAAGAAGCTGATAGACTGGCTGCCTTGGCTAGAGCATAGGTTAATTGGTAAAATAACGGACGACCAGCTCATGACCCTAATACTAATGAGGAGGATCTAGGAGATGATAATTTGATCAACCAAATAAATATGAGATGTGTAGAGAATATATAGGTGGATGTAAATAGAAACTAGGTAGCTAGAGGGAGAGCAAACTACCAACCTGCTATGGAATTTGATCCTGATGAGGAAGAGGATGACTTGGACGAAACTGGTGCTACAAGAGCAATTATTCCACCTCCACTGGTACCTTAGGTGAAGTTCAGCATAACCAAAACCATTGTACAACTGTTTAATCTTAAGGGGTTGTTTGGAGGACTTCCAGGGGATGACCAAAATATCTACTTAGTGAATTTTATTAACATTTGCAAATCCTTTGATAATCCTGGTGTTGGCCAAAATATAGTTCATCTTTGGTTGTTCTCATTATCTCTGTCTGGGGAGGCAACAATATGATTGAATGAGTTGGCCCTCGATTCTATAACAAATTAGAGGCATTTTAAAGGAGGTTTCTTAGAAAGGTTCTTTTCGCCCTCCAGGATGTTACAGTTGAGGGATCAAATCAACAACTTAAGACAATTACCAAGCGAGGCACTACATGAAACTTGGATGCGATTTAAGATAAAGTTGAGTCAGTGTCCAAACCATAAGATGACTGACAAGCATTTAATGGAAATTTTTTATAGAGCCTTGAACTCCATAACCAAACCAACAGTTAACAATTCACCAAGATGGGCATTCATGGAGGTTATGTTCAATAAGGCTGCAGATATGTCGGAGCGGTTGACTAAGACAAGTAAAGGTTGACACACTAGGGATTCTGTTGTAGCAAGCTCTACTATGTCTAGTAGTATGTCAGTGGAGAAACCTCAGAAAAAAGAGGAGTATGACCAAGATATGGCATACATGAAAGCACAGATGGATTTGCTTACTAAACACTTAGTATTCGGGAAGACTGAGAAGGTAAAAATTGTTTGTTCGCAAGGCAGAGCTAATTCTGATTCTGAGGAAGAGGCAAACTATCTAAATAATCAGGGGAGTTTCTGAGGCAATATCAAAGAGAATCAAGTTCGAAACTATTATGACAAGGCTAGTTACATAGATAGTGACCAAGGGAGTTGGAAGAAAAAAATAACAGGCGTGGACTGTATGTACCTTCTGGAAATCGGGATAATACAGCTACAAGTTTAGGAAAAATATCCATGGAAGACATGATAGAGAAACTATTAAAGGGAGTTGAGGTTGCCAATGCTAGGGTAACAACGACAAAGAGTGACTTATCTT
The DNA here is from genome assembly GCF_002878395.1 of Capsicum annuum. Classification (NCBI taxonomy): domain Eukaryota; kingdom Viridiplantae; phylum Streptophyta; class Magnoliopsida; order Solanales; family Solanaceae; genus Capsicum; species Capsicum annuum. Next base: position 87,708,519 of record NC_061114.1, on the reverse strand, counting down.
CCATGATCCAGCTAGTAAATTTGTACTCAACTTCCATTAAGAAGTTACAGTAGTAGAAAAGCAAACTCTCGACAGTATTTAATCAGAGGATGAGTTATACCTTGCATAGCGATACAGTGTAGAATCCTTAAAATGATAGCTCTTGCTTTGCAGTTACCACTCAAAGTGGTAAGGTATTACCAAGACCTTTGTAGGCAAAGCTATAATTGAAGAAGTGATTGAAGAGGATGTTGAAAATAAAGAAAGTTGTTTAGTAGAGTCTGAGAAGTTGGATGGTAGTGACATCCACTATAACCATCAGCAGGATGATAAGTTAGAAAAAGAAAAAGAAAAAGAAAAGGATGCAGTGATTATAACTCTCCCTAAACCACTGCCTCCCTTTCATTCTATACTGAAGAAGAAGGTTGCTAATACAAAGTTTAGCAAATTCATAGTGATGGTGAAGCAAATGACGGTGAATGTGTCTTTACTGGAGTCACTCCAGCAGATGGCTGGATGTGCTAAGTTTATGAAGGACCTTGTGACAATGAAGAGAACAATAAGCTATGAACTGGTAGATAATCTTCACCATTGTGGTACTATTTCAACAAAGTGTTTGGTGTAAAAGAAAACTGACCCAGGAGCATTTACCATTTATTGTATTATTGGGTCTCTTAATTTTGGCGCTTGCTTTTTATAAGAAGCTGGGTTTGGGGGATCCTACACCCATAAACATGCTACTAGTGATGACAGACAGGTTAGTAAAGAAATTATTAGGTATATTATATAATTTTCTAATAAAGGTGGCATGCTTTATATTCCTTATGGATTTTGTTAGTCTAGATTTTGAGGTGCCCATAATCTTGGGACGACCTTTCCTTTTAACTGGAAGCGAAATTATTGATTTGTGAGAAAATAAAATCTTATTCAGGCTTAATGATGAAGTAGTTTGATTTGATGTATGTCAATCTATGAAGCATCACAAGGAAATGAGTGTGTTCTCTATTGTGGATTGTTATTACAAGGATGAGAAAAAAGTGTCGATAGAGGAGAAATTTGTTGTCGAGCCTTTGGTTGATGTCTTGATGAATTTTGATAGTGAAGGAATTAAAGAGTATGAGAAGACTATGTGTCCCTTAACTGGAATGGGATCATATTCTTATGCTCCCAAAAAACTGGATCTAGATCTTAAGTATTGCCCAACATTACTGGCTAAGCTATCTATTGAAGAGCCACTAGTGTTGGAGTTAAAGGAATCGCCATGCCATTAAAGGTTTGTGTTTCTAGGCAGTGGAAACACTTTACCTGTGATTATTGTAGTAGATCTGGGTGAGAAGAAAGTAAAGGCACTTATCTTAGTACTTCGGAGGTACAAAAGGGCAATAGGATCGACTATTATAGATATTATTGGCATTCCTCCAGGTATTTTCACTCACAAAATTCATCTTGAGGAATATTTCACTCCAACCATTGAGCACTAATTTTGTATTAACCTACCTATGCAAGAGGTTATTAAAAAGGAGATCACTAAATGGTTTGACATAGGGGTTGCATATCCTATTTTTAATTATAAGTGGGTAAGCCTTGTCCAATGTGTGCCCAAGAAAGGAAACTGGATTGTTATAGTGAATGAGAAAAATAAGTAGATTTCACTGACACCTATGAATGTGTGGAGAGTTTGTATAGAATATCGTAAGCTCAACTCGTGGACTTTGAAGGACTACTTCTCAATGACTTTTATGGATTAGATGCTTGATCGGTTGGAAGGAAGTGGTTGGTATTATTTGCTGGATGGGTATTTCAAATATAACCGGATTTCAATAGCCATGGAATATTATGAAAAGATGACATTCACTTGCTAGTATGATACTTTTTCCTTCAAATGGATGCCTTTTAATCTCTGTAATACACCCTCTACCTTTTAATGATGCATGATATCTATATTTGTTGATATGGTTGAAGTCACCTTGGAGGTGGTTATGGATTAATTTTTAGTGGTAGGTGATTCTTTTGCGCTTTGGTTGGTGAATCTGAGTAGAGCTTTATAGCGGTGCGAGGAATTTAATCTTGTGCTTAATTGCGAGAAATGCCACTTCATGGTGAAGAAGGGCATTGTCACTGGTCACAAAATTTCAGCCAAAGTGATTGAGGTCGACCAAGCTAAGGTTGAGGTTATTGAGAAGCTACAACCTCCCATTTCAATAAAGGGAGTGCATAGTTTCCTTGGTTATGCAGGCTTCTATCGGTAATTTATAAAAGACTTCTCAAAAATTGAAAACGCACTTTGCAAGCTTTTGGAGAAGGAGCCCAAGTTTATATTTGATAATGATGTCTTAAAGGCATTTGAATGCCTTAAAAGGAAATTTGTTATTACCCTCATTATTGTTGCTCTAAACTGCTCAAAACCATTTGAGACTATGTATGATAAAAGTTGTGGTGCATATCGATCACGCCGCCTTGAGATATTTAATGGAAAAGAAGGATGAGAAACCAAGGTTAATTAGATGGGTGTTGTTGCTTTAAGAATTTGACTTTGAAGTCAAATATTGAAAGGGATATGAGAATCAAGTTGCAGACCACTTGTCCAGATTGGATGGAGGTCAAGCACTCAAGGATGGGCTAGAAATTGATGATGCATTTTTGGATGAATAAATCTTGGCTGTTGTGTTAGAAAGCGTACCTTAGTATGCAGACTTTGGAATTATGTGGTGAGAGAGGTTATACTGGAGAACCATTCTTTTCATCGAAGGATGAAGTTTCTTCAAGATGTTACACACTACTTCTGGGATAAGCCATATTTGCTTCGGTGTTGTGCAAATAATATTTTAAGGTGGTGTATCCCAGAAGTGGACATGCTGAATATTTTGGAGGCTTGTCAGACTTATCCAGTTGGGGTCACCATTCAGGAGATCAAATTGCTAGGAAAGTGTTGCAGAGTAGCTACTATTCGCTGAATTTATTCAAAGATGCTTATGAGTTCGTGGGAGATATGACCAATGCCAAATACAAGGTTCAATTTAAAGCACCATGAGATACCTTTGACAAAAATTATGGAACTAGAGTTGTTTGACGTCTGGGGAAATGACTTCATGGGACCCTTCGTGAGCTCATATATGATGAAATACATTCTGGTTGCCATTGAGTATGTATCTAAATGTGTTGAGGCTATTGCCTTGGCTAATAATAAAGGGAAGAGAGTTGTTGTGTTCCTTAAAAGGAATATATTCTCTCATTTTTAGGGTGCCACGCACCATCATAAGTGACGACGGATCATATTTTTACAACCGAGTATTTGTGCTACCTTGGCAAAGTGCGATGTTAAGAAGCATAAGGTGGCAACTCCATACCACACACAAACTAGTGGCAAGTGGATATTTCAAATAGAGAAATCAAAGCCATTCTTGCTAAAATGGTGAATGCAAGTAGACAGGATTGTTCTAGGAAGCGTGATGATGCCTTGTAGGCATATAGAATAGATTTTAAGATACTTATCGATATGTCACCATACCAATTGGTTTATGGATAGACATGTCACTTGTCGATTAAATTGGAGCATAAGGAGCCATGGGCACTTAGGAGGATAAACTTGTACTGGAATGAGGTAACAGAGTTAACATTGGGTTAGCTAAATTAGTGGATGAGTTCCATGTCAGCACGTATGAAAGTACAGACCTATACAAGTAAAATATAAAGAAGTACCATGACTGGAGGATCATAAAGAGGTACTTTTAGAAAGGAGACCGGGTACTTCTTTTCAACTCCAAATTATATCTTTTTCTAGGTAAGCATATATTAAAATGGTCGGCCCATTCATAGTTAATCAAGTCTACTCTTCTAGAGTAGTTGAACTTGAAAATGAGGATGGAAGAGTCTTCAAAGTTAATGGGCAATGAGTGAAGTTGTATATCGGTCCAATAGACTCGATAAAGAGCATAGTTACTATCTATCTCAATGAAGTCGGAGTAATCAAGGCCAATGAGTCATGCCATAATAATAAATTAGGTGCTAGTGGGAGGCACCCATAAAGTGTTATTGTAACCATAGTTAGAATCTATTCATTTATTTTATGCAATTTGATATGTTTATGAAGTGTGCAGGACTTAGAATGTAGAAGGAAAGGAGTTTTACAGTTAATAAGGGGTTGACCGAAAAACTTACAGACCATAAAGGACTTGATAGACCATCACTATAACCGTCAAAGCCATTATTAAAAATGGAATTTATGAATAAGACTTGACGGTCGAGTTGGTGGACCGTTGCTGGTCCGATGGACCATCACTCCCTCCGTCAACCAGACGCTGAAATTCCAGATCACTAGTATAGATTAATGGGCAGGTCGATGGACCTTTGCATCACTGATGGACCATCGGACCAACCGTTTAAGTAAAGTAAGATTGATAGGGTTTTAGTGAGGCACGACGGTGAACCTAGCAGGCCCTCATTCATCTAATGGACCATCACGTCAACCGTTAGCATAATGCTAAGTAGACAGGTCGGGTCGGTTTAACATCCAAGTCTATTTAAGCATCCTCATCCGATCCAAATAGTTTTTAAATAGATAAAAGAAGATGGTTATGTACATTTACACCCTTTCAAAATAAAAAACTGTTAAACTTACTCTGAATTCAAAGTACTTTGCATCAATTATCCCCTCTTAGGACTCTTTCTCTTCTTCTTTTCTCCTAGTGAAATAACCCCATCCTTCTCCCTTACTCATTATAAACCAAGTTAACAATCTCTAAAAAAGGCTCATAGTTTTTCTTTTGTTTTGAATTTGTAAGTCAAAGTAGCAAAGTACTGCCCCATCAAGGTATGATCATAATCTATTCTCTTTATTTTCTTTGAATTGCAAAATATAGAGTAAATTAGTGTTGCTTGATAGAGTAACTTCATTTTGTTTCATTTGCCTTATTGTTGATTTGTTGATTATCGAACTCTGATGTACTCTGTTCTAGGTAATGTTTGAGTAACCCATGTGACCAAATTAGAAAAATTTATACTTAAATGCTAAATTCATGTTTTTGCTATGTTAAAAATAGAATGATGTACACATGGTGTTTGAAAAAATATCAAAATAAAGTCTGAAACTAAAAACTGAGGCTGACGGCCACCTTGGCGGACCATCGAACCTGCGATGATAATCAGGTGGACCATCGCAAAGATACCAAAGTTTATGTTCAATGGATAAGCTATGATAGATGACTTGACGGACTATTAGAAACCTGACGGACCGTTGGGTCAGCTGTCATAAGACTCTATGATACATGACACACTGGTTAAGGTTTGATAGTGAGTCCAATTGACCATCGTTATCTTGATGGATCGTTACACTTACCGTTAAGCCATATTTTCACTATTTTAGATTCGCTTTAACTGGCAAACTGATTCCTTTTTTTATTTTCAAGCATTATGGCATGCAAACTTTCTTTAACCAGAGATGTTGGTAGAGCATGAAGAAGAGGTAAGCCAGCTAGGGGTGAGAATACACCTGCCTTCAATACTCGACAATGAGATAGAGAAATCCCCACCCTCTTCCAATCTGAAAAGGAGAGTAAGAGCAGCACCAGTAGTACCAGTTTGAGCCCAAAAGAGAAAGGGGTTAACACATCTAACCCCAACACTGTTAAGGTAGAAACTGTTCATGTTGAGATAGAAATGGAGGAGAAAACTGATGTTAAGAGAAAAGACCCTCAAATGAGGAAGGCACTCAGGTAGCAGATTTAGAGATCGAAGGAAAGATTCCTTGATAGATTAGAACCGATGGAGAGTAGGCCAATCTCTTAAGAGTACCAAATAGTGATGAGTGAGTTACACAAATATCCAAAATTGGAATAATGGTTCACCGAGTAGGAATTTACCAAGATGAGCAAGCCGTTTAGTTCTTATCAATCGAATCTGATAAGGGAGTTTTTAACCAATCATTTGGCACTGATAGAGAAAGATTATCCCAAAGAAACAAAGATCTCAGACTTGCCAAAAAGTGAATCAGTCTCAATGAGAGAAATTAATATTGATATATCAGCTGAAACAATTAACAGTATATTTTTGGGCCTTACTATGAGGCACCGGCTGTGGTTCCTAGTCTTTAGTATCATCCGAGTTTGACATCGACTCAAATGTCGTGGTTGTCTAGGCTACTAACTTATGATGGCAACTCTGCCTGGGCAACAAACCCTCGAGAGTGCATTACTAACTCCTCTCTTAGCTTTTGAGCAATATTTTGATGGGCTATTTTTCAGTATCCAACTCATGATTTAGAATTGATAGTTATGGTGTTTTCATACAAAATCATGCATCACTATTTATATGGAGTGCATGTGGATATATTTTATAATCATAAGAGACTACAGTATGTATTTACTTAGAAAGAGCTTAACCTCAGGCAAAGAAGATGGCTTGAACTGCTCAAAGATTATGAAATGAGTCTTCATTACCATCCAGGTAAAGCTAATGTGGTTGCAGATGCTCTTAGCAGGTTGTCCATAGGGAGTCTAGCTTATGTGGATAAAGAGAAGTGTGAGTTGGTGAAGGATATTCATAGTTTGGCAAACCTTAGGGTTCAGCTCTTATACTCTGAGGATGGTGGAGTGTTTGTTCAAAAAGTGGCACAATCTTCTCTTAGAGCTGAAATTAAGGAGAAACAAGTGTTAGATCCTATGTTGATGAGGATCAAGGGTGATATTAGTGGGCATAGGGTGATGGCCATTGAGATTAATGGTGATGGTACTTTATTGTACCAAGGGAGATTTTGTGTTCTCGATGTTGATGGGTTGCATAAAATGTTCTTGGATGAGGCACTGGAGTGGCACTATATTGTTAATTTTGGTTCAACAAAAAATATACCATGCCCATAAGTTACTATATTAGTGGAACAATATAAGAAGGATGTGGCTAAATTTGTGGCCAAGTGCATGGTGTGTCTGCAAGTGAACATATACCACATAAGGCCCAAAATATTGTGTCAAGAAATTGAGTTGCCTAAATGGAAGTGGGAAATGATCAATATGGATTTATTTTATAGATTTTTCTCGATCTCAGAATCAACTTTATTTGGTTTGGATCATCGTAGATTGGATAACAAAGTTGGCTCACTTTTTTCTAGTGAGGACTAATTTCTTAGTAGAGGATTATGCAAGGTTGTATCTCTATGAGATTGTGAATTTGCATTGGCTATCTATTTCTGTCATCTCGAATTGTGGTACACACTATTCAACTCACTTTTGGTAGTCATTTTAAAAATGGTTGGGGACTAAGGTTTGTATGAGTACTCTTTTCGTCCATAGTTGGATAGATAAGCAAAGAGAACTATTAATACACTTAAGCATATGCTTCGTGCTTGAGTGATTGACTATGGTGGTAGTTGGGTTGAGCATTTGCCTCTAACAGAGTTTTCTTACAATAATAGCTATAACTCTAGAATTAGATGGCTCCATTTGAAGTTTTGTATGGTAGGATATGTAGATCTCCTAATGGGTGGTTCGAGCTTGGTGTGGCTGATATTTTTTGCCTGAATTTGGGTTACCAAGCCATGGAGAAGGTGAAGGTAATTTGGGATAGGCTTTAGGCCATCCAAAGTTGCTAAAAGACCTATATAGATATGAGGTGAAGAGAGTAAGAGATCAAGGTTTTGGATAAGGTGTTCTTAAAGATATATTCCATGAAAGGACTGATGCAGTTTTGTAAGAAGGGGAAACTCAGTCCTCAGTATGTTAGTTTGTACTCAGTTTTGATAAGGGTTGGGAATATTGCATATGAGTTGGATTTATACTCTAGTTTAAGCTTCATTCATCCCGTGTTCCATATTTTTATGTTGCGGAGGTGTATGGGTGATTTTTCACAAGTCATTTATGTCAAGAATATTAGTATTTTGGATTTCTTGGGTTTTGGCCCTTTCAAATTTCCTGTGTTTTCAGTAGTTTATAGATGATACAACTCACTATCTAAGTTGTATGGTGAGGGCACGGGTCAGGTGACCCATCTCGTAGGATGTCTAGTGCTGGGTGGTTAAGTTTGTGTTGTGGTTACGATTTAGTTGTATGGGTTGTATGATAGGTGGCGGGTCCTTGGATGGATCATTCATATAATCTAAATCTTAGTAACCTAACTTGGATCTTAGTACGAGTGGCTCACAATAAGCCGTAAGTATAGGGTACAAGTTGTATAATGGAGTCTTTTGTTGTCCATTATCTATCCCCTTTGATTTTGTATTGGATAAAACTTATGGGTACTAGTCATATGATATGGGTATGAGTGGGGCAAGAAAAGTTGTATGTTGGATAGTGTGTGGATGTCAAACCTTATGTTCTAGATACTACTGGATTGCACCGCTTGTATGATGTGTGTACGAGTAGGGGTCTAACCAAACCCACCTATGAAAATTGTAACAGTTTAAGTTGTGGGTATTCTAGACATTTCCCCTCTTAAATTCTTTTGAACCCATGACTTAAAACACTCTTGGGACTTCATTAATCTACTATTCCCAGATCAAACAATAAAGCTACCAATTAAGGATCTAATTGGTTGTTTCTCTCTATCTTTCTCATTTCCTATGGTATGTTACTCCTCCCTCATTTTTAGTTAAACTAAAAGCATGTTCTTATTAATGGTTTTTATGGCATAATTGTGGGTTTTTGTTGCTTTTGAAATATATATTATAGGGTTTTTGATACTAATGGTTGGATAATGTTTTCGTATGTACTATTTAAGGTTTTTCATGATATAATGTTGATTCAAATATTTGGTTGCATGGGAGTAGTTAATTTATTCTTGATTTTGATTTTGGAAACAATATGCCCTCAATATATTTGTTAAAATATCTATGAGTATGGTTTTATCACATAGTTTGACTTTTATTGAAATATTTGCAATGCATAATATGGTAATGCAACTAAAATTGGTTTGATTGATTTTAAATGATTTAGAAAGGCCTTGGTGGCCATGGCTTTGGTTTGAAAAACTTATGGGGTACACGAGAATCCCCCAAGTGATCTTTGTTTAAATGTGGCATTATTTTATACTTAATCCTGAATACATACTAGTGTTCACCTTCTAACCCACCTTTGGGCGAAGTATCTCCACGTGATGTATGAACTGCCTTTACTCCTCCTCCTTCTCAGTAATTGGATTCGGGGACAACTTTGTGTCAGACTGAAGTGGTGATCTTCCATACTCTGAAATTATCTATTTAATGATATGAACTTCTTTATGTTATTTTTGGTTCTGTGGATTTGGTTTTGGCTATGGTCGGAGGTATGTCCCGATCGAATGTTCTTTCTTTTTTGATAGAGACTTTGTGTGACTACTTTGGGGATAGGTGGTGTTGATAATTGTGTCAAACTTGGCATTGGTATTGGTATTTGGGCTGACATTGGTTGGATATTTGATTAAATTGTTGGTTGGTTATTCTTATGGATTTTGTTATTGTCTTTGAGTATTTATTGTTTTATCTTATTATATATTTAAAATCATTTGACATAGATTGCAGGGTGGTTATGGTAGGTATTAAGGGTGGTCTCCGGTCCAAGTTGGACTCAAGTAAACCATCATGACATGGCCTCGGTTTGGATCATGTCAAATAGAATGTCTTAGTACCAGAATAAAGGACATAAGTATAGATACATAGATCCAAAGGCTCACCTTTGAAACTGAGTTAGTAAGTTCTAGATAGTAAGTTCTAGATAAACTCAAGGTTTTATCTAAAATGTCAAAACATGCTCTACACTCAACAAAAGAAGATCAAATATAGAATCAGAATATCAATATGTACTAATAGCTATATTAGGATGATTCAATAGCTGTATGGGAGATTGTGACGAGTTCTTTACTTTTCCATACCAATTGGTATATGAAAGTCAATTTTGTAGTTGGATTTGCTTGTGTTGATGTTTTATGATACATTATTATTTTAATTATATATTCATTATGTTTGAGTGATGATTGATATGTGTTGATGCCTTATGTATTATTATAATTCCAGTTTAATTGCTTATTATGTCCAATGATGTTGGAGATGATACAGGTTCATTTCTATATACCTTGACAGGATTATGTTATATTTCATTTTAGGATATTATATCAAAATTTAGCTTAGTCAGCCGATGATGCCTATTGAATACCCATTGTTTTTGTACCTATACTAAACTTCTGTTCCTTTGTGGGTGCAATCATTGTACTAGTTTCCTCTACTGATCGACATTATTTTGATACTTTATTTTTTGAGATAGGATGAGCTCTTAGAGTTTGAGTCTCCCTTTTCCCTCTATGTTAATATTCAGTCTTTTATTTTGAGACAGAAGTTGATGACTATCTTTGAACATTTGAGTTGTATTATTATTAGATGCTCTTGTTCTGGCTCTTCTACGTCATGGGCTATTATCTTGTATTGATAGTTTTTTTCTGTCAAGAATACTTGATGTCTTCCAAAACTAACCTCCAAAGAAGTATGTTGTGGTCGATGTCAAATATAGTAACCCAAACTAGGTTAGGGTCGAACCCATGGGGTATGCATGGAATTATATCTTAAACTTGATGAAATCATAGGTAGTGCAAAAAAGTAAATGGGGGGATTTCAACTTAACAGTAACAGGTAACCTAACTTGAGTATTTTAGGTTGTAAACAATATAAGATGAATACAAAAACTATGTTCTCCTGGCTTCAAACGACGTATGATTCTCATGTTTAATTCAACTATCCCACTGCTAAGGATGCATTACCTGACAAGTCATGTATTATCAACCATCTTTTAAATGCATTGATAAATATCCCCCTTCACCTTTTTAGTCTTAGGGTGTTGCCTTTCTATCACTTATCCTAAACCATTATACAACTATCACCTTGTGGGTCTCGAGTTGATTCGATGAGGGTTGATAGCCTAGAATAACTAACATAATCCCTTTTTCCCAATTTCAAACTCCTTTGTGAGGATGATCTCGAATAGAGGCAATTCCCATACTTCTATAGTAGCTTAGAAGATAATTAATATGAAAATGATTACAGTACATGCAATTGCTGCAATCTAGATAAATCTCCCACTTCTCCTATGTTGTTAATCCGCTAGGGTTCCCACGATCCTAGTAAAGGAATTTAGCCACTCATGGTTATGCAATACTCCTGGAAAATCAATGAAGAAAACATACATTGAATTGCACAAGAATGATAAGAATAAAATCCAAAATCTTTAATTGATTATGAAACTAATGGCCTAAGAACAAAATTGAGTATCAAGAAGCTAAAGTATGCAAAAACATTTAAAAAGTACATAACATAACAAAGGAATAAACCTTTGGTATTTATTGTATCTTAAAATAACAAAGAAAACCAAATTAAAAAAGTAGGAAAACTAAGTCAGTAGTATTCATGGATCTAGCAACGAGTCGTTAGGTCGAGTTATGCCTCATTTCCTACTGTCGTAGCTCTCTTTATGCATCAGTGTTTACGACTCGTAGGGTCACATTATGAGTCATATGCTGCTAATCATAGTAACTCCAATTGCTTTATATCTTCAGGACTTTTGAATATGTTATCATTACAACTCTTTACCACGAGTCATAGTCGGTCATTAAGACTAATTGTCTTTACTTGGCACCACTGGAGAATTAATACTTAGGTCTTTACATGTTATTTATAGTATTCCGTTAGCTATAGGTCAAAGTTTTTCCTTATGACTCGTTAAGATCTTTCACCATGACTCATATCATTTCTTACGAGTCATGGTCTATCTTTTCATGGCTCCTTCATTCAGCTTTTGCTACTTTTATCCTTACTAGTCTAGATACGAGTAGTAAGGTGACTTGATGACTTATAGCTTGACTTGTACTTCTACCTTTCAAAGCTTTTTCTCCTCTTTTCAGTCAAACACCACTTCCGACCTAATTTACCTGTATACATACAAAAAATACATCCTATTCGATGAAATGACCTAACTGTATCACCCCGCACTTTCGAGCTAAAGTTGAACCATTTTCCTAATGTATATGGACCAATATCTGATGGTGTCTAGTTAAAAATAAGTGTGAATTATATTTCCTTAGTGTTGAAACATCCTTGGATATGAATATACATCATAAGAATCTCCTAGCTCAAAAATTAAGTTGAGCACTTTCCTATCGAATGATTTTTTGTTGATGATTTTTCATGCGTAAACTTCCAGAAAATGTTTTCCCTAATGAATAAAGATTCATGTGGCCTAATGAATATCAAATTAAAGAACTTTGATCTTTCTTTTCAATGACTCCAACCGTTCGTCAATCTGTATCCTGAGTCAAAAGTTATGAGTGTTTGAATGATGCACTATCTAATCTAGGCAGCGGGAAAGGAACCTCCCACGTTATGTCTATTCCATGGGCTAGGTTTCGCCTACTTGGTGTTAGGCCATGGGTTGGGCGTCTCCCATATGATGTTTTTCGGTATATGGGCTTCATTTTTGACTTTTTTCAAGGGCAACAAAGTCTTTTTACATTCCATAACTATCCCTAAACATCTTTTCACAAAATTAAAGTCCCTAAATACATTTTAACACTATCAAATACCTTGTTCATCTTCCTAAAACAAAAGAGGAGAAAAATAACCAAGGGTTATTCAAGCTTAAACGTTCAATTTTCTTTATGATTTCTTCATCATTAAGGTACGTAGGGATATCTTAAACTTCTTGGGCATATTGAAATTGTTTTTAGCAAGTTTTAAAGCTATAAAATCATGTTTTTGTGTAGGGGTTTTGAGAAAACTTTAACATATATTCTTTATGAACCCATGTAAATGACTTAACTTTTTGGTATTTAGGCCTTATCATCGAATCGAATATGTTAGCTTGAATGTAAGTATTTTCAGTTTACAAAGTTGAATTGAGAGGATGAACAATTTAACTCCCCCCTCTCGTTATGATATCGACTTATTGCACATGTTATGGATAATGTAATAGAATATTTATAAACATTAGATAAAGATTTTTCAAATTGTTTTTGAAGTTGATACTTGTTATGAATTGAAGAGAGCGTATGTTATTGTTTATAGATATTTTATGAGTTAATCGAAAGAATTGCATGAATTATTTTGAGAAATTGACTCCCTTGCATTATTTTTATATTTTAAGAGGTCATATAATTGAGTTGGTTGAAAAATCTAAAGCAAAACATTACATGGCTTAGACATATGACTTGCAAGTCTTGGTATAGTGGTACCAAAATAGAAAATTCCATGACAGTCTCAAAATAGAACAGAATATAGATTTTTACTCAGATTTTTATAATTAGACTTTAGAAAGATGCATATTTAGAAAAGACTAAAAGTATGCTAAAATAGAGTTAGGTGGTTACTCAAAGAAGGCATGAGTTCAGGTAACTCATTGCCTAAAATAATGTTTAACCGATACGGGTTTATTCTGTCCGAAAGAGGGATTATGCACTAGCCTAGTGGCTTGTGGCTTATCAGAATTAGAAACTCCAGCCCTTGTGGAAAACATGGGTTAGAGGGTTGGCTGTCAAGTCAAGGGCAAATTTCACATAGCCTATGGGATTATAGAATTCTAGGGTGTACCACCTAGCTCAGAAGTAAGAAAAAAAGTTGAGTCATGATTTACAGAATTATTTTAAAGTTTATTGAATATGCCCATATGTTTTCAAATGTTTTATTCCCAACATGTTTTAACGAAATGCTCTCACATATCTTGTATAAAAATGTATTTTGTTTTTGGATTGTTCTACGTACTAGTACATTTGTATTGACCCCCTATATTTCAGGATCTGAGGCTAAGTCCTGGGGTCCTGCTAAGTAGTATATTGGTTTATTAGAAGTTTATAGTTTGTGATCCTCCCTTATTTCGAAAGGCCTTGATCTATGAAACATTGTCATTGATTTTAATACACGGTCTGGCTGACGGGCTTGTTTTAGTTGTTGTTGTTGTTTTTTGTATTGTTAGAGATTTCACAGACTGGTGTCAGATGTTTTGAATGTTTATAAACACATATTAGTATTGTTCAGTAATAACAAGAAGATGACTATGTTTTTACTTTGTTATGTTTTTTCCCAATTCTTTATGGTATATGAATTAAGCATATGATTTCCAGTTAGAAGGGCTCTCGGGCGTACATGGTTCGGGACGTCCATCACATCTAAGCCCCCAGCTAGGGTTGTGGAAAACTTGGTATCAGAGCATGGTTCATGGTCTTAGGGTGTCAGCGAAGTCGTGTTGGGTAGAGTCCTATTTATTAGTGTGTCGCATACCACATTTATAAGGAGGAAGATGCTAGGTGTTTAGGAATGTCTCTCTTTTCTTAATGATCTTTATAATGCCATTGTGTTGTCTGTATCAAAGTTATCCAAATTCCTTCTTTACATGAATTTTATCTCTTATGTCTTATTGTCGAGTCGATTCAAGTGTAGAAGCTTAGAGTCTAAATTATGTGGTTCTTTATAATTGAGTCATATACGATTATGAAATTGCATATGGACTTGAGAGAAGTCCATAAGTGCTTTAAAGTGTATTTATTTAAGCTTAGTCGTGCGTTTGAGCCTGAGGTATAGAGTATATTTAGTCCCTTTATCCAAAACCCTTGTTGCAAATGTCATGCTTAAGGGTAATGATGTGTGGCAGAATATTGGAACATTATTTTCCACCCAAGTTGTAGTATGTGATAAAGTGTCATAACTTATGAACTGTAAAATGGTCCAAAAGTTAGTGATATAAAGTTACAATCTTAGAAGTTAGAATGAGGGTGACTTTTACATAAAGAAGTTAGTTTTAGTTGTATAACCCTTTGATTGAGGGATATATGGTTTGTTCTTTTAAGACGATTGGTTAATGTTGTAGCAAGATTTGTAGAATGCAAGGTAGTTTGTGTAGGAGTGATTGTCTATGATCATTAATTTATACAAAATATGGAAGGATCTCAGAATGGATAGTTATGGTGGTTGTAGAAATCATTAATTGGTAGGGAATGGAAATGAGTAGATTTGTCAATAAGTTATGGGTAGAGACTCATTATTGTTATGGAATTTGAATATAGTGGGAATGTATTTATGTACGGATAAGTAAATAGATGTGAGAAAGTGGATTATGCTCAAAGATGGTAATGGGTTATTTTATAAGATTAAGATCAACTATCTTTACTATGTGACCTTACCCCCTTGATTTGTGTTGTGTCTAGTAGTTGTAAATTGGTAATATATGTGAGAAGGTATGTAGCAAATTTTAAGGTGTAATAGTAACGTTGTGGAGAGGATGAACTTATGGGCCATAGTTAAATGAAATAATACACTTAGGTTAATATTTATATTCAATTGATTAGTTTAGTGTATGAAATGTTTCATATGAATGGTGTTGTTAAACAATAGGCCTGAACTTAAAATGTGGAGTGTATTGGTAAGAATAGTAGATCAAGATTGATAGTGCATGTTTTGTGGAAAAAAATTATTTAGTTGGCTTGATGTAATGTTTGAAATAGCCTAGGTTGGCAACTTGAAGAATAAAGTGTGGAAAATTGTGATATATGTATGTAGTCATGAAGATTAGTGTTAAGAATAATGAATTGTGGTTGAGTCATAAATTGGATAAGTGCATAAGTATAAAATAATAAGTTTAACCTAAGGTAGCATGTTGTTAGATAATGTTTTGCGTGTATGAGTGTCATGTACACCTAGTATATGTTCACAAGTTTATTAGTGTGGAAAAGTCTTGGAAATTGTTATATGGTGTTATGTAGGGTTGAATTGAGGAGATATAGGTAGGCAATATGTACCTTTAGTATTGTTGACTTAGTGAATTCCAAACTTATGTTATATGACTCGTGATGTAAGTGATTAAGTATGCTATTTATTGTTTGGGTTGTAAACGAGTAGTGTCTCAAAGTTTAAGCTATTCATTGTACCTTATAAGGTAGAGAATGCTTCTAATCCTATGATGTCCTGTGAAAACCTTATTTCATGATTAGTACCAATGTAAAATTATATCTAATAAAGTTATACTATATGTTGAGATGATTATGATCCCTAGAACTCATGTGCAAGTTCATCTCTATGTCAATTCTGATTATCTCACGCTTTTTTCTTACACTTTTCACTAAGGTTTATCATGAAGCTCTTTGATACTTTTACATGTATTTTTGAGGAAAAATGTACAATGAGAGGTTACGTTACTTACTCCATACTTTTAGAGCTTCAATAAGTCCATTCCCATTATTTGGAGATGAATGATCCCAAGGGGGATATAATGTAACAACCCACACTTTTGGGCTAAAGTTGAGTCGTCTTTCCAATGTATATAGACGCGAATCCAATAGTGTCTAGTAAGAAATAAGTGTGAATTTTATTTCCTTAGTGCGGAAACATCTTTGGAGATGAATATACACTATAAGAATATCCTAGATCAAAAGTTAAGTTGAGCATTTTCCTATCGATTGATTTTTGGTTGATGATTTTTCATGGGTCAACTTCTAGCAAATGTTTCTCGTAATGTATAAAAATATTAATATGACCTACTATATATCAAGTTAAATCCCCTGGAGTCTTCTTTTCAACGCCTCCAACCTTTTGCCTCTTGAGTCAAACTGGGATAGGATACCTCCAAGATGCCAGTTGATCTAGGGCTATCAATTTGATCTTTCATCTTCTTTTTATAGCTCGGCTAACTCAGCCTTATACCAGCTCAAACTGCGAATAGGATACCCTCAAGACGACTATTGATCTACAGCTCAAATCCATCGAATTGTGTCTTCATGTGTCGCCTCTTATCTCAGATCCATCTATTAACCAATGGCTTAACTCTTTACTAAATTAGTTTAACCTTTTCCTCTACTATACACAATTATTTTGTACCTGAACGTAGAATGGCTATGTAACTAAAGTTTAACCTGTGGGGGCTGGCATAGTTCTAAATGGTCGTGATTTCGTAGTAGGTGGTCTCAGCATCTGGGAAGTCCCTGCTGCCTCTGAAGCCTGAGGCTCAGATTGTGTCTTCTAAGTAGGGGTATAACCTATATCAGTGAACCTCGGTGTCTCAATACTAGGCTCTCTAGTCTGTAAAGCTTCAACAAGAAATGTTGCTCTTATTTATGTAGCTTTGGACATGGGGTTTGCTGTGTCACAAAATGAACCCCAAATCTTTAGTGCTCCTTGGTCAGATGAACCAATCAACATCTTGAATTTGGCACTACCAAATACTAAAATATCCTCATTGGTAAAAAAGGGAATTCTAGAACTATGTTAATTCATATCTCCTAAATGCGAATTTCTTTGAAATTAAAATGAGCTACATCCAGTTCATAACCCGCTATAATGGCCGCACGGTTTGGACAGAGAACATTATCTTCAGATGTGGGACTCAATATTTGTCGCACAAGTGTCCACCATGCCTTTGCAACAAAATTGAGGATACTCTTTGTAATTTGTTGTGAATTAATTCATAGTTCCCCAACTACCCAACTAGCCTCCTCTTCATTGGAAGAAATAAAACCTACCTTCCATCGAAAGTGAATAAACTGGTCCTCTGCGCCAATTTTTTTTCTCATTAACTTTTACATCTCTTCCAGGCAAAAGTCAGTCTCGATCATATTTACCAGTGGCTAGAACTCTTGCCCATGTAGCATTTGAGAAATGGTCTTAGTGAAAATATACACCCGAAAACCTTGAATTATCACAGCATTTAATGGGTCACCACCCTTCCATTACTTCCCCTGTGGATTTAACATTTTGAGCTCTATCTAGTATGCCACATATATCTCATGTACTAATGCATGACTCAATTGGCTAGGGGCTATGGTCATCCACTCAAACTGGTATTGCCTAAACGTTGCATCAAATTTTTTAATCTTAGACATGCATATGGTCGTCAGCTTTCACTTTAAATAGATCCCTCTCATGGATTTCATGTGGAAGGTTTTGTAGCGATACCTTAATTATATATGACCTACATTTTGGGGTACCCCTACCATTCAATGATTGACATCGCAGTAGGATCAATTGATAGTGGAGTAGGAGGTGTCTGTGGTGGATGTGTTTTAGTGGGTATATCATTCTCACACTCTTCTTCAGATTCATACCTTCATACCCCTAAGCATTTTCCTTCATGGGACCAGATTGCTCATCGTCATCATCTTTGTTATCCTCGTTAGACTGGGGTGGTGATTTATAAGGATTTTTCATCCTAGGTACTATCCTGGGTAGTGTGACCTCCTCCAACATTGTGTTTACATCTTGAGGTCATTTCTTCCTTGTCTCAGCCTACCCTGCTAGTGGATATTCCTCGACTGAGATGCATGACGCATTGATATCCTCATTAATAAGCTGATGATTAGTTTTTGGGGCAGATTTTTTTGCAGATTGCTTCTTTGTTCATTTCTTCTTTGTCAAATCAAATTTTTGAGAAACTGGTACCTATTGAAACATACCAATTAGTATGTTCTAAGAAAAGGAAAGAAAATCA
This sequence comes from Capsicum annuum, assembly GCF_002878395.1. Lineage (NCBI taxonomy): Eukaryota > Viridiplantae > Streptophyta > Magnoliopsida > Solanales > Solanaceae > Capsicum > Capsicum annuum. The sequence goes on along the minus strand of NC_061114.1, from coordinate 87,690,127 downwards.
ATAAAAATTGGTCTCAGTTTTAGAGAGACTGGTTACCCTACGACTATAGGTTCAGAATCATACTCACTGGTCATGAGTCATTCAAGAGCCTCGTAAGGTGGAAGGATGCCTAATCAGTATTCACTGGTCAGGTAATAGGTCCTCCTAATGAGTCATAAAGTTAGACTACAACTCATTACCAACACTCGTCAGCTGACCAGAAATACTTTCCTAATACTAAATCCTTTCCCGTCATTACAACAATAGTCTACGAGTTTTAATGACCGAATATGAATTTTTTAAATAAGTTGTGATGTTACCAGAACCAACACTCTTCTAAATAACAATGTTATGAGTGGTTACGAGTAATGTAATGACTCATTAGGTGACCCTTCGAGTCATAACGAGTCTCATTGCCACTATAACATAGGTGTTTAGAGCAGTTTATTCTTATTCATAGCACCAACCCATCAATATACAATTAAACAACCTCAACAACTCCTAATTCATCCCCCAACAATCATTTAGCACAAACTAAATGTTTATCCCATTAATTCATTACTTTACAAATTTGTTTCAAGAACAAGAATAAAGGTTTTAGTTATGCACATTTTTTAATCTAGGAACAATAGAAACTTTTATACAATGAAGCACAACTTAGAGAAAGTCGAATAACAATACTTGATTGAATTATATTAGTTCCTTTGAACAATTTATTAGAGATTTGAGTCCTAGTTCCTGCAAATTCTTACTTTCGGAGTGTTTAATATCGATTATGTTGTTGCAGAAAAAAAAGTAGTGAGCTTTTTGTTGGTTATGGAAATGGAAGGATTCACCGGGTTTCAAAATTAGGAATAGCAATCAATCAATTTAATTTTCCTAATGTAACCCATTGGTACCAGTTTGGGTCAATCTAATAAGCCCGTGATGTCGGGCTAGATCACGAGTCTTGACTATGAATCGTTATGTATTATTACGGGTAGTAAGCTCCCTACATAGTGAAAGAATAATTACCTGAGTCTCCAGTCATCATGACTTAAGATGACGAGTCATAGTTAGTGACTACAACTCATTTTAAGAGTCGTGATAACTTCAGCGACCAAATTCCTGTGATATGTCTAAGCTCCAAGTCCCTATGATATTTGGTTACGAGTCGCGAGGTATGATTACGACTCATAAAGTGAGACGTATGGACTAGCACCATAAAATTATGTGGTTTATTCCTACAATCTCAAGTCTAGCATATTAAACACACAAATTACCCTATAATAAGAAAGTACAAAACATGTGTTGCCTCCCACACAATGTTTGATTTAACATCACGACACAATGTGGCTGGGTTGTACATTCATATTTCACCAATCATCCCATGGGTTTCCTCCCATTCAACACTTTATTTAACACCATGCCACAACTCAATTTCCTTGGTTACTCATACTTATGCATGATCCATATCATCAACCACATTCACTTCCACAGGATCTCCTAAATAGTGCTCGACCCTTTGCCCATTCATCTTAAATAGTGCCACATCATCATATTTTAGATCTATAGAAAAATGTGGGAACACACTTACCATGGTGAATGGTCTATACCACCTAGACATCAACTTGCCAAGAAACAAGAAAAGTCTTAAATTATATAACAAACTAGGTCATCGAGATTCAACTCTCTTTTCTTAATTTTCTTTCAAGATAAAGCTTCATCCTTTCCTTGTACAGAGCATCACTTTCATAAGACCAATGTTGGAATTTATCAAAATTATTCACCTTGTTTAGTCTCAAATTAGCTATAAATCCCACTAAAAATTTAGATTCTTCAATGCCCATAGTGCCTTGTGCTCAAGTTCAGCAGGAAAATGGCATGGCTTAGCATACACAAGATCCTATGGAGAAGAACCTATAGGGGTCTCAAAATATTTTTGGTAGGATTACAACGCATCATCCAACTTTCTTGACCAGTAAGTCCTATTGGCAGTCACAATCTTTTATAATTGGACTTGATCTCTCTATTAGAGACCTCCAGCTACCCAATCATTTGAGGATTGTAAGGTGTCTACCTCTTATTCTTTACACCATATTTTTCGAGCAGAGCCTTAAAAAATTGGTTATAGCAGTGAGACCCACCATCAACAATGCTTGCACGTGAACTGCCAAATCAAGAAAAGATTAGCTTTTTTAGAAAAATGGTGACACTTTTACTTTTGTTATAGGGGAGTACAACCGCTTCCACCCATTTTGACACATATTCAACCCCAACCAGAATGTATTTCATATCATAGGAGCTCTCGAAAGGATAGATGTAGTTAACTCCCCATATATCAAATAGCTCCAACTTCAAAATAAAGGTCATGGAGAGTTCATGCTATCATGAAATATTTCCTTGATGCCGACATTGGACACAGGCTTGTGCAACATCATGAGTATCCTTATTGATTATAGGCCAATAAAACCCATATTGTAAGATTTTATGGGCTATGCGATTTCGTCCATGGTGACACCCAACAGCTGAAGCAAGACAATACTCAATAATACTCATCATTTCTACCTCTGGGATGCATCAGAAAATTATGCCATATACAAAAATCCTAAATAGATAACGCTCATTGATGAGTGGTGAATTTACCACTCATTTCCATTAAACATTCATGCACATTACCATGATTTAAATGTATAAAAGAGATATATGTGTGATTAAATGCACTAATTTTCACATTTTGCTGGCATAGAGATTATGAGACGGAAAGATGTGGACTTGAGCTAAAAAGGATCAAAAGAGAGAAAAATAGTGCAGCTGGAAAACCTAGAGCAAAAAGAGGCCTCAGTTACCATGATCGCGGTTTGAGGGATACAATCATGTCCAGTCAAGGATGTTCAACATAATGCGAATGTAAGTTCATACTGTAGTCGCGGTACCTATGATCGCGGACCAGTGTCTCTAATTGCAGCAAAGTGGGAATATGCATAGGGGAAGATTTGTAAATGCACACAGTTGAATCCCAAATTTCCTTAAGAGACTCAAACCCTATCCTATAGAGAATATCCGACTTTTCTGAAATTCTTTTACCATTTAGTTTCTAATTTTGAGAAGAAAACTATTGTACTGATTGTTAGGTAAAGAATACATTAGACTAGCTTTCTAGTGTAGGATAAGCAATTTTAATTGAAGATTTATTGAATCTTAAATATTGTAATTTCCATTCTCTTTATCTTTTAGTAAATTAAATTAATGGAGATTCTTAGGTATATCTTGCCTATTAATCTTATGTGCAGCTCGTTCTTCCTCTTGAGATTATGTTAGAATAAGGTACATTTGTGTGTGGGTTGTGATTCATTTGTATAGATGCTAGTTTGTTGGTGATAGGTTCTACTATTTCTTGTTTAACTTGGTTGGGATTTCTGGGTGAAAGCTCCAAATACTTAAATAGGTGTGTGGGTAAAACCTCAATCTCTTGAAAGCTTAAACCATCCTTGAAAGAGGAGTTTGGTTGAACTTTTGGAACCTATAACATCTTTGAAAGAGGATTGTGGGAACCAACGCAGTGATTATGAGGTTGACTATACCTTGGGTATCATCGTAGAAATAGGGATACCCAATTGAGGTGTTGGATAGCTTTAATTGACATACTTGTTAGGTATTTGAAAGGGTTAATGAATGACATCCTTGAGACTTAGTTGACAAACTAGCCTCAAGGACTTTCAACCAAGCCTACTACATCATCAATGATTAGAATTTGCACTAAATCATCATGTTCCCATGTATAATTTGTCCCTATGAAAGCATAATCCCAAGATCCATTTATAATTGATTGTACTCTAATTATTTATAGCCCCTATTTTATCTTTAGAAGTCTAAAAATAATCATACCCTTGAAAAATGTTCAAACCCCCAGATCTTTGTAGCCTAGGTTTAAAATTTAGCAAGCAACTTTCATTTTGAACTTACTTAATCGCTATTCACATTGTTCCTCGTGTATTCGACCCTGACTCAAAAATAAATAATTATATTACTGACGGCTGCCTTACACTTAAATTATCATATTAGTTGAGAGTTATAAAAAATGGCATCACAGTCAGGGAACAATTTTAGTGTATTGAGTTAGTTTGAAATTTTATCCTACTTGCTTTGATTCAAACTTGTAAATATTTGTTTATGATTTTCTTTGATTTCTTTTGTTTCTTGTATTAGGTGGATTTTTATTTGTTGCTTATTTGTCACTATGGCATCTTAGGAAAAGTATGATTTTGGTAGACGGAATTCTTGTGTTGATGATCTATGTACATATTGTGATTGACCCCACTTTCGAAGAGATTTTAGATATGCTCCACGTAGAAAGATGGAGGCACCATCTCGATACTATTTAGAGTATAATAGTTCTTTATATTGTGGTCGAGATAGACATTAGAGTGATTGTCCAGATGCTCTCGCCTAGTTATTCTAACAAAAATTCTAGTTATTTTTATGAGTTTGATAGGTTGCATGATGTGGCTAAGGAATAACAACATGCCGAATACAATAGCGTTAAAGTAATGCTTCAAGCTCTTTTGAATCGGGTAACTTCAATAGTGAAGGATACGTACCATATGCATTAATCAAATGAGGAATTTAGAAGGGAGATTATAAAGATAGCAGAAATGGGCAAGGAAATAAACCCTCTAAATATGATTACCTTGCCCACTT